>NW_027645463.1:0-16000 GCF_951640355.1 Cnephaeus nilssonii | reverse complement strand
CTACAATGGGCCTTCTGCTCTACTTGTGAATCTTCACATGTACAAAGAATTTTATACACTCTTCTTTTAACTTGAGAAGCTATATACACTTGTCGTTCAACTGTTTTACAGTTGAATGTTACTTTTCCATCAATTCTAGTGGTTAAAACACTGGTTTCATGTGCACTAACTCTATTTAAGGTATTTCTTCAGTGTACAAGATCCGTTCTGGACTAGAGACTTGCATTATGATGTCTTTTCCACTTCTTCTCTCACAATTCTGTGATATTCATTAGTATTTGCTCTGAATTACTACTGCTTTCTTGCAGTGTCCTACAATGGGCCTTCTGCTCTACTTGTGAATCTTCATCACATGTACAAAGAACTTTATATACTCTTTTTAAAACTTGAGAAGCTATATACACTTGTCTCTCAACTGTTTTACAGTTTAATGTTACTTTCAAATGAATTCTAGTGGTTTCAAACACTGGTTTCATGTGCACTAACTCTATTTCCTGTATTTCTTCAGTGTACAAGATCCTTTCTAGACTAGAGACTAACATTTTGATGTCTTTTCCACTTGTTCTCTCACAATTCTGTGATATTCATTAGTATTTGCTTTGAATTACTACTGCTTTCTTGCACTGTCCGAAAATGGGCCTTCTGCTCTACTTGTGAATCTTCACATGTACAAGGAACTTTATACACTCTTCTCTGAACTTGAGAAGCTATATACACTTGTCTCTCAACTGTTTTACAGTTGAATGTTACTTTTCCATGAATTCTAGTGGTTTCAAACACTGGTTTGATGTGCACTAACTCTATTTCAGGTATTTCTTCAGTGTACAAGATCCTTTCTCAACTAGAGACTTGCATTTTGATGTCTTTTCCACTTGTTCTCTCACAATTCTGTAATATTCATTTGTATTTGCTCTGAATTACTACTGCTTTCTTGCAGTGTCCTATAATGGGCCTTCTGCTGTACTTGTGGGACTTCACCACATGTACAAACAACTATATACACTCTTCTCTGAACTTGAGATGCTACATACACTTGTCTCTCAACTGTTTTCCATTTGAATGTTACTTTTCCATGAATTCTAGTGATTTCAAACTCTGGTTTCATGTGCACTAACTCTATTTCACGTATTTCCTCAGTGTACAAGATCCTTTCTCGACTAGAGACTTACATTTTGATGTCTTTTCCAATTGTTCTCTCACAATTCTGTGATACTCATTACTATTTGCTCTGAATTACTACTCCTTTCATGCAGTGTCCTACAATGGGCCTTCTGCTCTACTTGTGAATCTTCATATGTACAAAGAACTTTATACACTCTTCTCTGAAATTGAGAAGCTATATACACTTGTCTCTCAACTGTTTTACAGTTTAATGTTATTTTCAAATGAATTCTAGTGGTTTCAAGCACTGGTTTCATGTGCACTAACTCTATTTCCTGTATTTCTTCAGTGTACAAGATCCTTTCTAGACTAGAGACTAACATTTTGATGTCCTTTCCACTTGTTCTCTCACAATTCTGTGATATTCATTAGTATTTGTTCTGAATTACTACTGCTTTCTTGCAGTGTCCTACAATGGGCCTTCTGCTCTACTTGTGAATCTTAACATGTACAAAGAACTTTAATCACTCTTCTCTGTACTTGAGAAGCTATATACACTTGTCTCTCAACTGTTTTACAGTTGAATGTTACTTTTCCATGAATTCTAGTGGTTTCAAACACTGGTTTCATGTGCACTAACTCTATTTCAGGTATTTCTTCAGTGTACAAGAGCCTTTCTAGACTAGAGACTTACATTTTCATGTCTTTTTCACTTGTTCTCTCACAATTCTGTGATATTCATTAGTACTTGCTCTGAATTACTACTGCTTTCTTGCAGTGTCCTACAATGTAACTTCTGCTATGCTTGTGAGTCTTCACCACATGTACAAAGAACTTTATACACTCTTCTCTGATCTTGAGAAGCTATATACACTTGTCTCTCAACTGTTTTGCAGTTTAATGTTACATTTTCATGAATTCTAGTGGTTTCAAACAGGGGTTTCATGAGCACTAACTCTACTTCAGGTATTTCTTCAGTGTACAAGTTCCTTTCTTTACTAGAGACTTACCTTTGTAAGTCTTTTTCATTGTTCTCTCACAATTCTGTGATATTCATTAGTATTTGCTCTGAATTACTACTGCTTTCTTGCAGTGTCCTACAATGCGCCTTCTGCTCTACTTGTGAATCTTCACATGTACAAAAAACTTTTTACACTCTTCTCTGAACTTGAGAAGCTATATACACTTGTCTCTCAACTGTTTTACAGTTGAATGTTACTTTTCCATGAATTCTAGTGGTTTCAAACACTGGTTTGATGTGCACTAACTCTATTTCAGGTATTTCTTCAGTGTACAAGATCCTTTCTCAACTAGAGACTTGCATTTTGATGTCTTTTCCACTTGTTCTCTCAGAATTCTGTGATATTCATTTGTATTTGCTCTGAATTACTACTGCTTTCTTGCAGTGTCCTATAATGGGCCTTCTGCTGTACTTGTGGGACTTCACCACATGTACAAACGACTATATACACTCTTCTCTGAACTTGAGAAGCTATATATACTTGTCTCTCAACTGTTTTCCATTTGAATGTTATTTTCCCATGAAATCTAGTGGTTCCAAACAGTGGTTTCATGTGCACTAACTCTATTTCAGGTATTTCTTCAGTGTACAAGATCCTTTCTTGACTAGAGACTTACATTTTGATGTCTTTTTCACTTGTTCACTCACAATTCTGTGATATTCATTAGTAGTTGCTCTGAATTATTACCGCTTTCTTGCAGTGTCCTATAATGGGCCTTCTGCTCTACTTGTGGTACTTCACCACATATGCAAACAACTTTATACATTCTTCTCTGAACTTGAGAAACTATATACACTTGTCTCTCAACTGTTTTACAGTTTAATGTTACATTTCAATGAATTCTAGTGGTTTCAAACACTGGTTTCATGTGCACTAACTCTATTTCAGGCATTTCTTCAGTGTACAAGATCCTTTCTAGACTAGATATTTATGTTTTGATGTCTTTTCCACTTGTTCTCTCACAATGCTGTGATATTCATTAGTTTGGCTCTGTATGACTACTATTTTCTTGCAGTGTCCTACAATGGGACTTCTGCTCTACTTGTGATACATCACCACATGTGCAAACAACTTTATACACTCTTCTCTGAACTTGAGAAGCTATATACACTTGTCTCTCAAATGTTTTACAGTATAATGTTACTATTCAGTGAATTCTAGTGGTTTCATACTCTCGTTTCATATGGCCTAACTCTATTTCAGGTATTTCTTCAGTGTACAAGATCCTTTCTAGACTAGAGACTTACATTTTGAAGTCTCTTCCACTTTTTCACTCACAATACTGTGATATTCATTAGTATTTCCTCTGACTTACTACTACGTTCTTGCAGTGTCCTACAATGGGCCTTCTGCTCTACTTGGAAACATCACCATATGTGCCAAGAACTTTATACACTCTTCTCTGAACTTGAGAAGCTATATACACTTGTCTCTCAACTGTTTTACACTTGAATGTTACTTTTCAGTGAATTCTAGTGGTATCAAACACTCTTTTCATATGCACTAACTCTATTTCAAGTATTTTTTTCAGTGTACAAGATCCTTTCTAGACTAGAGACTTACTTTTTGATGTCTTTTACACTTGTTCTCTCACAATGCTGTGATATTCATTAGTATTTATTCTGAATTACTACTACTTTCTTGCAGTGTCCGACAATGCGCCTTCTGCTCTACTTGTGGGACTTCACCACATGTTGAAAGAACTTTATACACTCTTCTCTGAACTTGAGAAGTTATATACTCTTGTCTCCCAACTCTTTTACAGTATACGGTTACTATTCAGTGAATTCTAGTGGTTTCATACTCTCGTTTCATATGCACTAACTCTATTTCAAGTATTTTTTCAGTGTATAAGATCCTTTCTAGACTAGAGACTTACTTTTTGATGTCTTTTTCACTTGTTCTCTCACAATTCTGTGATATACATTACTATTAGCTCTGAATTACTACTGCTTTTTAGTAGTGTCCTATAATGAGCCTTCTGATCTACTTCTGGGACTTCACCACATGTAGAAACAACTTTATACACTCTTCTCTGAACTTGAGATGTTATATACACTTGTCTCTCAACTGTTTTAAACTAGAATGTTACTTTTCAATGAATTCTAGTGGTTTAAAACACCAGTTTGATGTGCATTACCTCTATTTCAGGTATTTCTTCAGTGTATTAGATACTTACTGGACTAGAGACTTACATTTTGATGTCTTTTTCACTTGTTCTCTCAAAATTCAGTGATATTCATTAGTATTTGCTCTGAATTACTACTGCTTTCTAGCAGTGTTTTATAATGGGCCTTCTACTCTACTTGTGGGACTTCAGCACATGTACAAACAACTTATACACTCTTCTGGGAACTTGAGAAGCTATATCCACTTGTCTCTCAACTGTTTTAAAGTTGAATGTTACTTTTCAGTGAATTCTAGTGGTTTCAAACACTGTTTTCATGTACACTAACTCTATTTCAGGTAGTTCTTCAGTGTAAAAGATCCGTTCTAGACTAGAGACTTACATTTTGATGTCTTTTCCACTTGTTCTCTCACAATTCTGTGATATTCATTAGTATTTGCTCTTATTACTACTGCTTTCTTGTAGTGTCCTACAATGGGCCTTCTGCTCTACTTGTGGGATTTCACCACATGTAGAAAGAACTTTATACACTCTTCTCTGAACTTGAGAAGCTATATACACTTGTCTCTCAACTGTTTTACGCTTAAATGTTACTTTTCAGTGAATTCTAGTGGTTTCAAACACTCTTTTCATATGCACTAACTCTATTTCAAGTATTTTTTTCAGTGTACAAGATCCTTTCTAGAGTAGAGACTTACTTTTTGATGTCTTTTTCACTTGTTCTCTCACAATGCAGTGATATTCATTAGTATTTATTCTGAATTACTACTGCTTTCTTGCAGTGTCCGACAATGCGCCTTCTGCTCTACTTGTGGGACTTGACCACATGTTGAAAGAACTTTATACACTCTTCTCTGAACTTGAGAAGTTATATACTCTTGTCTCCCAACTGTTTTACAGTATAAGGTTACTATTCAGTGAATTCTAGTGGTTTCATACACTCGTTTCATATGCACTAACTCTATTTCAAGTATTTTTTCAGTGTACAACATCCTTTCTAGACTAGAGACTTACTTTTTGATGTCTTTTTCACTTGTTCTCTCACAATTCTGTGATATACATTACTATTTGCTCTGAATTACTACTGCTTTTTAGTAGTGTCCTATAATGAGCCTTCTGATCTACTTCTGGGACTTCACCACATGTACAAACAACTTTATACACTCTTCTCTGAACTACAGAAGGTATATACACTTGTCTCTCAACTGTTTTACACTTGAATGTTACTTTTCAATGAATTCTAGTGGTTTAAAACACCAGTTTGATGTGCATTACCTCTATTTCAGGTATTTCTTCAGTGTACAAGATACTTACTGGACTAGAGAATTACATTTTGATGTCTTTTTCACTTGTTCTCTCAAAATTCAGTGATATTCATTAGTATTTGCTCTGAATTACTACTGCTTTCTAGCAGTGTCCTATAATGGGCCTTCTGCTCTACTTGTGGGACTTCAGCACATGTACAAACAACTTATACACTCTTCTTGGAACTTGAGAAGCTATATCCACTTGTCTCTCAACTGTTTTACAGTTGAATGTTACTTTTCCATCAATTCTAGTGGTTAAAACACTGGTTTCATGTGCACTAACTCTATTTAAGGTATTTCTTCAGTGTACAAGATCCGTTCTGGACTAGAGACTTGCATTATGATGTCTTTTCCACTTCTTCTCTCACAATTCTGTGATATTCATTAGTATTTGCTCTGAATTACTACTGCTTTCTTGCAGTGTCCTACAATGGGCCTTCTGCTCTACTTGTGAATCTTCATCACATGTACAAAGAACTTTATATACTCTTTTTAAAACTTGAGAAGCTATATACACTTGTCTCTCAACTGTTTTACAGTTTAATGTTACTTTCAAATGAATTCTAGTGGTTTCAAACACTGGTTTCATGTGCACTAACTCTATTTCCTGTATTTCTTCAGTGTACAAGATCCTTTCTAGACTAGAGACTAACATTTTGATGTCTTTTCCACTTGTTCTCTCACAATTCTGTGATATTCATTAGTATTTGCTTTGAATTACTACTGCTTTCTTGCACTGTCCGAAAATGGGCCTTCTGCTCTACTTGTGAATCTTCACATGTACAAGGAACTTTATACACTCTTCTCTGAACTTGAGAAGCTATATACACTTGTCTCTCAACTGTTTTACAGTTGAATGTTACTTTTCCATGAATTCTAGTGGTTTCAAACACTGGTTTGATGTGCACTAACTCTATTTCAGGTATTTCTTCAGTGTACAAGATCCTTTCTCAACTAGAGACTTGCATTTTGATGTCTTTTCCACTTGTTCTCTCACAATTCTGTAATATTCATTTGTATTTGCTCTGAATTACTACTGCTTTCTTGCAGTGTCCTATAATGGGCCTTCTGCTGTACTTGTGGGACTTCACCACATGTACAAACAACTATATACACTCTTCTCTGAACTTGAGATGCTACATACACTTGTCTCTCAACTGTTTTCCATTTGAATGTTACTTTTCCATGAATTCTAGTGATTTCAAACTCTGGTTTCATGTGCACTAACTCTATTTCACGTATTTCCTCAGTGTACAAGATCCTTTCTCGACTAGAGACTTACATTTTGATGTCTTTTCCAATTGTTCTCTCACAATTCTGTGATACTCATTACTATTTGCTCTGAATTACTACTCCTTTCATGCAGTGTCCTACAATGGGCCTTCTGCTCTACTTGTGAATCTTCATATGTACAAAGAACTTTATACACTCTTCTCTGAAATTGAGAAGCTATATACACTTGTCTCTCAACTGTTTTACAGTTTAATGTTATTTTCAAATGAATTCTAGTGGTTTCAAGCACTGGTTTCATGTGCACTAACTCTATTTCCTGTATTTCTTCAGTGTACAAGATCCTTTCTAGACTAGAGACTAACATTTTGATGTCCTTTCCACTTGTTCTCTCACAATTCTGTGATATTCATTAGTATTTGTTCTGAATTACTACTGCTTTCTTGCAGTGTCCTACAATGGGCCTTCTGCTCTACTTGTGAATCTTAACATGTACAAAGAACTTTAATCACTCTTCTCTGTACTTGAGAAGCTATATACACTTGTCTCTCAACTGTTTTACAGTTGAATGTTACTTTTCCATGAATTCTAGTGGTTTCAAACACTGGTTTCATGTGCACTAACTCTATTTCAGGTATTTCTTCAGTGTACAAGAGCCTTTCTAGACTAGAGACTTACATTTTCATGTCTTTTTCACTTGTTCTCTCACAATTCTGTGATATTCATTAGTACTTGCTCTGAATTACTACTGCTTTCTTGCAGTGTCCTACAATGTAACTTCTGCTATGCTTGTGAGTCTTCACCACATGTACAAAGAACTTTATACACTCTTCTCTGATCTTGAGAAGCTATATACACTTGTCTCTCAACTGTTTTGCAGTTTAATGTTACATTTTCATGAATTCTAGTGGTTTCAAACAGGGGTTTCATGAGCACTAACTCTACTTCAGGTATTTCTTCAGTGTACAAGTTCCTTTCTTTACTAGAGACTTACCTTTGTAAGTCTTTTTCATTGTTCTCTCACAATTCTGTGATATTCATTAGTATTTGCTCTGAATTACTACTGCTTTCTTGCAGTGTCCTACAATGCGCCTTCTGCTCTACTTGTGAATCTTCACATGTACAAAAAACTTTTTACACTCTTCTCTGAACTTGAGAAGCTATATACACTTGTCTCTCAACTGTTTTACAGTTGAATGTTACTTTTCCATGAATTCTAGTGGTTTCAAACACTGGTTTGATGTGCACTAACTCTATTTCAGGTATTTCTTCAGTGTACAAGATCCTTTCTCAACTAGAGACTTGCATTTTGATGTCTTTTCCACTTGTTCTCTCAGAATTCTGTGATATTCATTTGTATTTGCTCTGAATTACTACTGCTTTCTTGCAGTGTCCTATAATGGGCCTTCTGCTGTACTTGTGGGACTTCACCACATGTACAAACGACTATATACACTCTTCTCTGAACTTGAGAAGCTATATATACTTGTCTCTCAACTGTTTTCCATTTGAATGTTATTTTCCCATGAAATCTAGTGGTTCCAAACAGTGGTTTCATGTGCACTAACTCTATTTCAGGTATTTCTTCAGTGTACAAGATCCTTTCTTGACTAGAGACTTACATTTTGATGTCTTTTTCACTTGTTCACTCACAATTCTGTGATATTCATTAGTAGTTGCTCTGAATTATTACCGCTTTCTTGCAGTGTCCTATAATGGGCCTTCTGCTCTACTTGTGGTACTTCACCACATATGCAAACAACTTTATACATTCTTCTCTGAACTTGAGAAACTATATACACTTGTCTCTCAACTGTTTTACAGTTTAATGTTACATTTCAATGAATTCTAGTGGTTTCAAACACTGGTTTCATGTGCACTAACTCTATTTCAGGCATTTCTTCAGTGTACAAGATCCTTTCTAGACTAGATATTTATGTTTTGATGTCTTTTCCACTTGTTCTCTCACAATGCTGTGATATTCATTAGTTTGGCTCTGTATGACTACTATTTTCTTGCAGTGTCCTACAATGGGACTTCTGCTCTACTTGTGATACATCACCACATGTGCAAACAACTTTATACACTCTTCTCTGAACTTGAGAAGCTATATACACTTGTCTCTCAAATGTTTTACAGTATAATGTTACTATTCAGTGAATTCTAGTGGTTTCATACTCTCGTTTCATATGGCCTAACTCTATTTCAGGTATTTCTTCAGTGTACAAGATCCTTTCTAGACTAGAGACTTACATTTTGAAGTCTCTTCCACTTTTTCACTCACAATACTGTGATATTCATTAGTATTTCCTCTGACTTACTACTACGTTCTTGCAGTGTCCTACAATGGGCCTTCTGCTCTACTTGGAAACATCACCATATGTGCCAAGAACTTTATACACTCTTCTCTGAACTTGAGAAGCTATATACACTTGTCTCTCAACTGTTTTACACTTGAATGTTACTTTTCAGTGAATTCTAGTGGTATCAAACACTCTTTTCATATGCACTAACTCTATTTCAAGTATTTTTTTCAGTGTACAAGATCCTTTCTAGACTAGAGACTTACTTTTTGATGTCTTTTACACTTGTTCTCTCACAATGCTGTGATATTCATTAGTATTTATTCTGAATTACTACTACTTTCTTGCAGTGTCCGACAATGCGCCTTCTGCTCTACTTGTGGGACTTCACCACATGTTGAAAGAACTTTATACACTCTTCTCTGAACTTGAGAAGTTATATACTCTTGTCTCCCAACTCTTTTACAGTATACGGTTACTATTCAGTGAATTCTAGTGGTTTCATACTCTCGTTTCATATGCACTAACTCTATTTCAAGTATTTTTTCAGTGTATAAGATCCTTTCTAGACTAGAGACTTACTTTTTGATGTCTTTTTCACTTGTTCTCTCACAATTCTGTGATATACATTACTATTAGCTCTGAATTACTACTGCTTTTTAGTAGTGTCCTATAATGAGCCTTCTGATCTACTTCTGGGACTTCACCACATGTAGAAACAACTTTATACACTCTTCTCTGAACTTGAGATGTTATATACACTTGTCTCTCAACTGTTTTAAACTAGAATGTTACTTTTCAATGAATTCTAGTGGTTTAAAACACCAGTTTGATGTGCATTACCTCTATTTCAGGTATTTCTTCAGTGTATTAGATACTTACTGGACTAGAGACTTACATTTTGATGTCTTTTTCACTTGTTCTCTCAAAATTCAGTGATATTCATTAGTATTTGCTCTGAATTACTACTGCTTTCTAGCAGTGTTTTATAATGGGCCTTCTACTCTACTTGTGGGACTTCAGCACATGTACAAACAACTTATACACTCTTCTGGGAACTTGAGAAGCTATATCCACTTGTCTCTCAACTGTTTTAAAGTTGAATGTTACTTTTCAGTGAATTCTAGTGGTTTCAAACACTGTTTTCATGTACACTAACTCTATTTCAGGTAGTTCTTCAGTGTAAAAGATCCGTTCTAGACTAGAGACTTACATTTTGATGTCTTTTCCACTTGTTCTCTCACAATTCTGTGATATTCATTAGTATTTGCTCTTATTACTACTGCTTTCTTGTAGTGTCCTACAATGGGCCTTCTGCTCTACTTGTGGGATTTCACCACATGTAGAAAGAACTTTATACACTCTTCTCTGAACTTGAGAAGCTATATACACTTGTCTCTCAACTGTTTTACGCTTAAATGTTACTTTTCAGTGAATTCTAGTGGTTTCAAACACTCTTTTCATATGCACTAACTCTATTTCAAGTATTTTTTTCAGTGTACAAGATCCTTTCTAGAGTAGAGACTTACTTTTTGATGTCTTTTTCACTTGTTCTCTCACAATGCAGTGATATTCATTAGTATTTATTCTGAATTACTACTGCTTTCTTGCAGTGTCCGACAATGCGCCTTCTGCTCTACTTGTGGGACTTGACCACATGTTGAAAGAACTTTATACACTCTTCTCTGAACTTGAGAAGTTATATACTCTTGTCTCCCAACTGTTTTACAGTATAAGGTTACTATTCAGTGAATTCTAGTGGTTTCATACACTCGTTTCATATGCACTAACTCTATTTCAAGTATTTTTTCAGTGTACAACATCCTTTCTAGACTAGAGACTTACTTTTTGATGTCTTTTTCACTTGTTCTCTCACAATTCTGTGATATACATTACTATTTGCTCTGAATTACTACTGCTTTTTAGTAGTGTCCTATAATGAGCCTTCTGATCTACTTCTGGGACTTCACCACATGTACAAACAACTTTATACACTCTTCTCTGAACTACAGAAGGTATATACACTTGTCTCTCAACTGTTTTACACTTGAATGTTACTTTTCAATGAATTCTAGTGGTTTAAAACACCAGTTTGATGTGCATTACCTCTATTTCAGGTATTTCTTCAGTGTACAAGATACTTACTGGACTAGAGAATTACATTTTGATGTCTTTTTCACTTGTTCTCTCAAAATTCAGTGATATTCATTAGTATTTGCTCTGAATTACTACTGCTTTCTAGCAGTGTCCTATAATGGGCCTTCTGCTCTACTTGTGGGACTTCAGCACATGTACAAACAACTTATACACTCTTCTTGGAACTTGAGAAGCTATATCCACTTGTCTCTCAACTGTTTTACAGTTGAATGTTACTTTTCAATGAATTTTAGTGGTTTCAAACACTGTTTTCATGTGCACTAACTCTATTTCAGGTATTTCTTCCGTGTACAAGATCCTTTCTAGACTAGAACTTTATACACTCTTCTCTTAACTTGAGAAGCTATATACACTTGTCGCTCAACTGTTTTACAGTTGAATGTTACTTTTCCATCAATTCTAGTGGTTTCAAACACTAGTTTCATGTGCACTAACTCTATTTCAGATATTTCTTCAGTGTACAAGATCCGTTCTCAACTAGAGACTTGCATTTTAATGTCTTTTCCACTTGTTCTCTCACAATTCTGTGATATTCATTAGTATTTGTTCTGAATTACTACTGCTTTCTTGCAGTGTCCTACAATGGGCCTTCTGCTCTACTTGTGAAACATCACCACATGTGCAAACAACTTTGTACACTCTTCTCTGAACTTGAGAAGCTATATACACTTGTCTCTCAACTGTTTTACACTTGAATGTTACTTTAATGTGAATTCTAGTGGTTTCAAACACTCTTTTCATATGCACTAACTCTATTTCAAGTATTTTTTCAGTGTACAAGTTCCGTTCTAGACTAGAGACTTACATTTTGATATCTTTTTCACTTGTTCTCTCACAATTCTGTGATATACATTACTATTTGCTCTGAATTACTACTGCCTTTTAGCAGTGTCCTATAATGAGCCTTCTGATCTACTTCTGCGACTTCACCACATGTACAAACAACTTTATACACTCTTCTCTGAACTAGAGAAGGTATATAGACTTGTCTCTCAACTGTTTTTCAGTTCAATGTTACTTTTCAATGAATTTTAGTGGTTTCAAACACTGTTTTCATGTGCACTAACTCTATTTCAGGTATTTCTTCAGTGTACAAGATACTTACTGCACTAGAGACTTCCATTTTGATGTCCTTTCCACTTGTACTCTCACAATGCTGTGATATTCATAAGTATTTGCTCTGAATTACTAATACTTTCTTGCAGTGTCCTACAATGGGCCTTCTGCTCTATTTGTGAAACATCACCACATGTGGAAACAACTTTTTACAATCTTCTCTGACCTTGAGAAGCTATATACACTTGTCTCTCAACTGTTTTACAGTATAATGTTACTTTTCAGTGAATTGTAGTGGTTTCAAACACTCGTTTCATATGTACTAACTCTATTTCAAGTATTTTTTCAGTGTACAAGATCCTTTCTAGACTAGAGACTTACTTTTTGATGTCTTTTTCACTTGTTCTCTCACAATTCTGTGATATACATTACCATTTTCTCTGAATTACTACTGCTTTTTAGCAGTGTCCTATAATGAGCCTTCTGATCTACTCCTGGGACTTCACCACATGTACAAACAACTTTATACACTCTTCTCTGAACTAGAGAAGGTATATACACTTGTCTCTCAACTGTTTTACAGTTGAATGTTACTTTTCAGTGAATTCTAGTGGTTTCAAACACAGTTTTCATGTACACTAACTCTATTTCAGGTATTTCTTCAGTGTAAAAGAACCTTTCTAGACTAGAGACTTACATTTTGATGTCTTTTCCACTTGTTCTCTCACAATTCTGTGATATTCATTAGTATTTGCTCTGAATTACTACTGCTTTCTTGCAGTGTCCTACAATTGGCCTTCTGCACTACTTGTTGGACTGCACCACATGTACAAACAACTTTATACACTCTTGTCTGAACTAGAGAAGCTATATACACTTGTCTCTCAACTGTTTTACAGTTGAATGTTACTTTTCAATGAATTCTAGTGGTTTCATACTCTGTTTCCATGTGCACTAACTCTATTTCAGGTATTTCTTCAGTGTACAATATCCTTTCTAGACTAGAGACTTACATTTTGATTTCTTTTCCACTTGTTCTCTCACAATGCTGTGATATTCATTAGTATTGGCTCTGAATTACTACTGCTTTCTTGCAGTGTCCTACAATGGGCCTTCTGCTCTACTTGTGGGACTTCACCACATGTAGAAACAACTTTATACACTCTTCTCTGAACTTGAGAATCTATATACACTTGTCTCTCAACTGTTTTACACTTGAATGTTACTTTTCAGTGAATTCTAGTGGTTTCAAACACTCTTTTCATATGCACTAACTCTATTTCAAGTATTTTTTCAGTGTACAAGATCCTTTCTAGACTAGAGACTTACTTTTTGATGTCTTTTTCACTTGTTCTCTCACAATGCTGTGATATTCCTTAGTATTTATTCTGAATTACTACTGCTTTCTTGCACTGTCCGACAATGCGCCTTCTGCTCTACTTGTGGGACTTGACCACATGTTGAAAGAACTTTATACACTCTTCTCTGAACTTGAGAAGCTATATACACTTGTCTCTCAACTGTTTTACAGTATAATGTTACTATTCAGTGAATTCTAGTGGTTTCATACTCTCGTTTCATATGCACTAACTCTATTTCAAGTATTTTTTCAGTGTACATGATCCTTTCTAGACTAGAGACTTACATTTTGATGTCTTTTTCACTTGTTCTCTCACAATTCAGTGATATTCATTATTATTTGCTCTGAATTACTACTGCTTTCTAGCAGTGTCCTATAATGGGCCTTCTGCTCTATTTGTGGGACTTCAGCACATGTACAAACAACTTTATACACTCTTCTCTGAACTTGAGAAGCTATATACACTTGTCTCTCAACTGTTTTATAGTTGAATGTTACTTTTGAATGAATTTAATTGGTTTCATACTCTCGTTTCATATGCACTAACTCTATTTCAAGTATTTTTTCAGTGTACATGATCCTTTCTAGACTAGAGACTTACATTTTGATGTCTTTTTCACTTGTTCACTCACAATTCAGTTATATTCATTATTATTTGCTCTGAATTACTACTGCTTTCTAGCAGTGTCCTATAATGGGCCTTCTGCTCTATTTGTGGGACTTCAGCACATGTACAAAAAGCTTTATTCACTCTTCTCTGAACTTGAGAAGCTATATACACTTGCCTCTCAACTGTTTTACAGTTTAATGATACCATTCAGTGAATTTTAGTGGTTTCAAAATTGGCTTAATGTGCACTTTGCAGTATTTTTTTTTCCAATTTTTTTATTAAGGTATTATATGTGTACATATCTTACCATTGCCCTCCCCACACCCCACTCCCATATATGCCCCCACCCCCCAGAGTTTTGCATCCATTGGTTATGCTTATATGCATGCATACAAGTCCTTTGATTGATCTCTTATCTCCCCCACCTCTCCCTAACCTTCCCCTTGTAATTTGACAGTCTGTTTGATGCTTTACTGTCTCTGTATCTTTTTGTTCAAGTTTATAATGTTCTTTATCATCCATAAATGAGTGAGATCATGTGGTATTTTTCTTTCATTGACTGACTTATTTCACTTAACATAATGTTCTCCAATTCCTCCCAGGTTGCTGCAAATGATGAGAATTCCTTCTTTTTTATGGCAGCATAGTATTCCATTGTGTAGATGTACCACAGTTTTCTGATCCAGTCATCTGCTGACGGGCACCTAGGCTGTTTCCAAATCTTAGCTATGGTGAATTGCGCTGCTATGAACATAGGGGTGCATATATCCTTTCTAATTGGTGTTTCTAGTTTCTTCGGATATATTCCCAGGAGTGGGATTACTGGGTCAAATGGGAGTTCCATTTTCAGTTTTTTGAGGAAACTCCATACTGTTCTCCACAGTGGCTGCACCAGTCTGCAATCCCACCAGCAGTGCACGAGGGTTCCTTTTTCTCCGCATCCTCGCCAACACTTGTCGTTTGTTGATTTGTTGATGATAGCCATTCTGACAGGTGTGAGATGGTACCGCATTGTTGTTTTGATTTGCATCTCTCGGATAATTAGTGACGTTGAGCATGTTTTCATGTGTCTCTTGGCCTTCCTTCTGTCTTCTTTTGAAAAGATTCTATTTAGGTCTGTTGCCCATTTTTTTATTGGATCATTTATCTTCCTTTTATTAAGTTGTATAAGCTGCCTGTAGATGTTGGAGATTAAACCTTTATCAGTGATGCCATTTGCAAATATGTTCTCCCATGCAGTGGGCCTTCTTGTTGTTTTGTTGATGGTTTCTTTTGCTGTGAAAAAGCTTTTTATTTTGATGTAGTCCCATTTGTTAATTTTCTCTTTAGCTTCCATTGCCCTAGGGGCAGTGTCAGTGAAGAATTTCTTTTGGCATATGTCTGACATTTTGCTGCCTGTGGATTGCTCTAGTATTTTTATGGTTTCCCGTCTTATGTTTAAGTCCTGTATCCATTTTGAGTTTATTTTTGTGTATGGCGTAAGTTGGTGATCAAGCTTCATTTTTTTGCATGTATCTGTCCAATTTTCCCAACACCATTTATTGAAGAGACTGTCTTTATTCCATTGTATGTTCATGCCTCCTTTGTCAAATATTAATTGAGCATAGTGGTTTGGGTCAATATCTGGATTCTCTATTCTGTTCCATTGATCTATATGTCTGTTCTTGTGCCAGTACCAGGCTGTTTTGAGAACAGTGGCTTTGTAATACAGCTTGAAATCTGGTAT
>NW_027645464.1:0-33904 GCF_951640355.1 Cnephaeus nilssonii | reverse complement strand
AGCATTCAAGTAGAGATACCTCATGGGCAGTTGGAACCATATATAAATCTTAGGAGAGAAGTTCAAATGGGAAGTCTAGATCTGTGAGTCATCATTTTCAGATGCTAATTGAAGTCATTGACATTGATAAAGTCACACAGATTTTATAGAATAAGGAAGAGAGAAGGATTAGAGCTGAATCCCTGGAGAATCCTTCCATTTCACTGGTGACATCTGATGAATGCTATTGTCTGAATGTGCATTACTCTCACATAATTTAATTTACATTTGAAAAGCATGAATAAACTTGCAAAACACATTCAAAGGAAATATCACAATGAATACAGACAGAGGACATTTCAAAAGTAAAATTTAAAATTTAAGCCAATAATAAAATCCAAAGTATCTTTAGAATCAAAGACAAAGTTGAAGCATTAACTATATTAACTATACCAAGTGTTAGACCGTGGGGTCAGACCAAACCAGGGGTCAGCAACCTCGGTACTTGAGTTCTGGCTAGGAAAGGATTCAGAGCCAAGACTCCAACTATAAGAGAACATCTATATATATAAAAGGTTAAGTGACTGACTGTAGGTCCATCCAACTGTCCAACCGACCCACTGGCTGGTATATATGACATGCACTGGCAATTTAAAAATAAACATTGACTCGCGCATGCGCAATGCATATAAAGCTCTTGCTGGTGCCAATCGCATGTGTGTTTTAATTTTATAATGCTATATTATACACTGAGTGGCCAGATTATTATGATCTCTGAATGCATAATAATCTGGCCACTCAGTGTTTAACCTATATAATAAAAGGCTAGTATGCAAATTGTCCCCTCAACCTGGAGTTCGACCAGCAGGCAGGCCGGCCAACCGCCCATGTCCCCTCCCCCTGGCCAGGCTGGCCGGACCCCACCCATGCACGAATTCATGCAATGGGCCTCTAATACACACACACACACACACACACACACACACACACACACACACACACACACACTGAGTGGCCAGATTATTATGCGTTCAGAGATCATAATAATCTGGTCACTCAGTGTATATACTACTAGAGGCCCAGTGCACCACAGTTTTCTAATCCACTGCTGATGGGCATTTAGGCTGTTTCCAAATCTTAGCTATTGTACATTGTGCTGCTATGAACATAGGGGTGCATATATCCTTTCTGATTGGTGTTTCTGGTTTCTTGGGATATATTCCTAGAAGTGGGATCACTGGGTCAAATGGGAGTTCCATTTTTAATTTTTTGAGGAAACGCCATACTGTTTTCCACAGTGGCTGCACCAGTCTGCATTCCCACCAGCAGTGCACCAGGGTTCCTTTTTCTCCGCATCCTCACCGGCACTTGTCGTTTGTTGATTTGTTAATGATAGCCATTCTGAGAGGTGTGAGATGGTACCTAATTGTTGTTTTGATTTGCATCTCTCGAATGATTAGTGACTTTGAGCATGTTTTTATATGTCTCTTGGCTTTCTGTATGTCCTCTTTCGAAAAGTGTCTATTTAGGTTCTTTGCCCATTTTTTGATTGGATTGTTTATCTTCCTTTTGTTAAGTTGTATGAGTTCCCTGTATATTTTGGAGATTAAACCCTTATTGGAGATAATATTAGCAAATATGTTCTCCCATGCAGTGGGCTTTCTTGTTGTTTTATTGATGGTTTATTTTGCTGTGCAGAAGCTTTTTGTTCTGATGTAGTCCCATTTGTTTATTTTCTCCTTAGTTTCCATTGCCCTAGGAGTTGTATCAGCAAAGATATTGCTATGACAAATGTCTGCCATTTTGGTGCCTATGGCTTCTTCTAAGATTTTTATTGTTTTCCATCTTAAGTCCTTTATCCATTTTGAGTTTATTTTTGTGTATGGTGTAAGTTAGTGGTCTAGTTTCATTTTTTTGCAAGTATCTGTCCAATTTTCCCAACACCATTTATTGAAGACACTGTCTTGAATTCATTGTATGCTCTTTCCTCCTTTTTCAAATATTAATTGAGCATAATGGCTTGGGTAGATTTCTGTTCCACTGGTCTATATGTCTGTTCTTGTGCTAGTACCAGGCAGTTTTGAGAACAATGGCTTTGTAGTATAGCTTGATATCTGAGATTGTGATCCCTCCAACATTGTTCTTGTTTCTCAAGATTGCTGCAGCTATTCGGGGTCTTTTTTCTTATTCCAGATGAATTTTTGGAGAGTTTGTTTTAGGTCTTTGAAGTATGCCATTGGTATTTTAATGGGGATTGCATTGAATTTATAAATTGCTTTGGCTAGTATGGACATTTTAATGATATTGATTCTACCGATCCATGAACATGGCATATTCTTCCATTTGTTCATGTCTTCTTTTATCTATTTTTTCGGTGTCCTGAAATTTTTTGAGTAAAAGTCCTTTATCTCCTTGGTTAAATTTATTCCTAGGTATCTTAATTTTTTTGTTGCAATGGCAAATGGGATTGCTTTTTTAGTTTCTCTTTCTGTGAGTTCATTATTGGTGTATAGAAGAGCCATAGAATTCTGGGTGTTAATTTTGTATCCTGCTACATTGCCGAATTCATTTATTAAGTCTAATAATATTTTGATGGAGTCTTTAGGGCTTTCTATGTACAGTATCATGTCATCTGCGAATAAGGACAGTTTTACTTCTTCTTTTCCAATTTGGATGCCTTTTATTTCTTCTTCTTGTTTGATTGCAATGGCTAGTACTTCCAGTACTATGTCGAACAGGAGTGGTGAGAGTGGGCATCCCTGTTTTGTTCCTGTTCTTAGGGGAAATGGTTTTTTAATTTTTGCTCATTGAGTATGATGTTGGCTGTGGGTTTGTCATATATGGTTTTTATTATGTTGAGGTATGATCCTTCTATTCCCACCTTGCTGAGAGTTTTTATCAAGAAAGGGTGCTGGATTTTGTCAGATGCTTTTTCTGCATCAGTGGATATGATTATATGGTTTTTATCTCTCAGTTTGTTTATGTGGTGTATCACGTTTATTGATTTGTGGATATTGTACCATCCTTGCATCCCCAGAATAAATCCCACTTGGTGATGGTGTATGATCTTTCCAATGTAATGCTGGATCTGATTTGCTAGAATGTTGTTGAGAATGTTGGCATCTATGTTCATGAGGGATATTGACCTGTAATTCTCTTTCTTTGTATTGTCTTTATCTGGTTTTGGGATTAGGGTAATGCTGGCTTTGTAGAAAGAGCTTGGAAGTGTTCCTTCCTCTTGAATTTTTTTGGAATTGTCTGAGAAAGATAGGTTTTATTTCTTCTTTGAATGTTTGATAAAACTCCACTGTGAAGCCGTCTGGTCCAAGGCTTTTGTTTGTTGGAAGTTTTTTGATTACTGCTTCAATTTCCTCCATAGATATCAGCCTATTCAGATTTTTTTATTCCTCCTGGTTGAGTTTTGGAAGGTCGTATTTTTCTACGAATATGTCCATTTTTTCTAGGTTGACCAGTTTGTTGGAATAGAGTTGCTCATAGTATTTTTTTTTTTTTTTACCATTCTTTATATTTCTGTGGGGTCTGTTGTTATTTTGCCTCTTTTGTTTCTGATTTTGTTTATTTGGGTCCTCTCTCTTTGCTTCTTGGTGAGCCTGGCTAGAAGTTCATCAATCTTGTTCATCCTTTCAAAGAACTAGCGTTTGGTTTCGTTGATCTTTTGTATTGTTTTTTAGTGTTTTTTTTTTTGTCTCTGTCATTTATTTCCTCTCTGATCTTTATTATTTCCTTCCTTTTGCTCATTCTGGGTTTTTCTTGTTGCTCTCTTTCTAATTCTTCAAGTTGCACATTTAGATGGTTTATTACCAGTTTTTCTTGTTTTTTTGAGGTAGGCCTGTAAGGCTATGAACTTTCCTCTCAGGACTGCTTTTACTGTGTCCCAAAGATTTTGGATTGTTGTGTGTTCATTGTCTTTTGTTTCCAGGATGTTTTTTATTTCTTCTTTGATCTCTTTGGTAACCCACTCATTGTTTAATAGTATGCTAGTCAGCCTCCAAGTGTTTGAATTTTTGTGATTGTTTTTATTGTAGTTGATTTCTAATTTTATGCCATTGTGATATGAGAAGATGCTTGATGTGATTTCAATCTTCCTGAATTTGGAGAGACTTTGCCTGTGTCCCAATATGTGGTCTATCTTTGAAAATGTCCCATGTGCACTTGAGAAGAATGTATATTTTGTAGTTTTGGGGTAGAATGTTCTAAAGATGTTGATTAAGTCCATATGATCTAGTGAGTCATTTAGGATTGCTGTTTCTTTGCTAATTTTTTGTCTAGAGGATTTATCCAGTGATATTAATGGGGTATTAAAGTCTTCTACTATGATTGTATTGCTGTCAATCTCTCCCCTGATATCTTTCAGAAGTTTTTTTTTTTTTAATGTATTTGGGTGCTCCTGCATTGGGTGCGTATATGTTTACTAGAGTTATATCCTCTTGTTGTATCAATCCCTTTAGAATTATGAAGTGGCCTTCCTTGTCTCTTGTTATGGTCTTCACTTTGAGGTCTATTTTATCATATATAAGTATTGCTACCCCCGTTTTTTTTTTTGTTGTTGTTGTTGTTTTTTTCATTTCCATTTGCCTGATAGATATTTTTCTATCCCTTCACTTTCAGTCTGTGTGAGTCCCTTGTTCTGAGGTGGGTCTCCTGTAGACAGCATATATATGGGTCATGTGTTCTTATCCATTCTGTCACTCGATGTCTTTTGATTGGAGCATTTAGTCCATTTACATTTAATGTTATTATTGATAGGTACTTGTTTGTAGCCATTTTTGTGCTTTATGCCTGTGTTCCTTCCTTCCTTTCTATTTCTTCTTTTTACAGCATTCCCTTTAGCATTTCTTGCATTGCTGGCTTGGTAGTGATAAACTCCCTTAGCCTTTTTTTTTGTCTGTAAAGCTCCTGATTTCCCCTTCAATTTTGATTGATAGTGTTGCTGGATAGAGTATTCTTGAATTCAGTCCTTTGCTTTGCATCACTTTGTATACCTCCTTTCATTCCCTTCTAGCTTGATGTGTTTCTGTTGAGAAATCATTTGATAATCTGATGGGGAATCCTTTGTAGGTAACTCTCTGTCTCTCTCTTGCAGCCTTTAAGATTCTCTGTTATTAACTTTGCCACTGTAATTACGACATGTCTTGGTATGGGTCTTTTGGGATTCATCTTGCTTGGGACTCTCTGTACTTGTGTAACTTTTTTCTTCCCCATATCAGGGAAGTTTTTTGTCATTATTTCTTCATAGATTCTCTAATCTTTGCTGCTCTTGTTCGTCTGGCACCCCTATTATACATATGTTACTTTGTTTCGTGTTGTCCCAAAGCTCCCTTAGGCTCTTCTGATGCTTTTTAATTTTTTTTCCAGTTGGTGTTCAGATTGGGCTTGTTTCTCTACCTTATCTTCTAACTCACTAATTTGGTCCTCCGCTTCTTCTAGTCTACTGTTGAAACCTTCCATAGCATTTTTGATTGTAGTTATATCATTTTGATTTCTTCCTGATTTTTGCATAGGTTGTTAATTTTCTTGTCCATCTGGTTTATGAACCGTATGACCATTACTCTGAATTCTTTTTCTGTCATATTGCATGTCTCAGTTTCACTTATTTCCTTTCTTGGCTATTCCTCTTTTTCTTTCCTTTGGGGATTGTTTCATTATCTCCCCATTCTAACTATCACCAGAAGGTCTAAATGCTGAGTTGCAGGGGCCTGAGCAGTGTGCAGTGGGAGCGTCGTGCCACCGAACTGTCACTGAAGAGCTCTGACACTGAGATGTGTGGCTGCCGTGGGTCAGTGGGAGCCATGCATGCTGAGAATCAGAGTCACCAGCACTCAGTGTGGCCTCGTGCGCACACCTAGAATCAGGGGCCCCACATGTTCTGCACTGAAAAAAAGTTCCTGCAGGCATACGCCGAAAATCAGAGTTCCCTGGCGTGTGCCAGGAGTCAGAGACCCCGTGTGCATGCGCTGAGAATTGAGTATCGGAGTCTGAGTCACTTGGTGCAGCATTGCACCATGAATCAGAGTCCCTGTGTGCGTGTGTGCAGAGAATTGGAGTCATAGGTGCTCAGTGTGTGTGCACTGAGAATCAGGGATCCCATGCATGCACGCACAATGAGAAACAGAGTCCCTATGTGTGCATGCTGAGAGTCAAGTCACTGGTGCTCAGTGCTGCCTCTCGTGCAGAGAATCAGGGTCCCTGGTCTGCTCGCGGGTCAGGTTGCACAGCCGCCCTGTGTTGGTGGGAGGCCCACTCCTGCACTGCAGGAAACAGACTCCCCGTGTCAGCACGTCCAGAGTCAAAGGCAGGCAGCGTAGCAGCCCTGTGTCAGTGGGACACCCACTCCTGCGCCATGGGAAACAGGCTCCCATGTGCATGCTCCCAGAGTCAAAGTTAAGTCACACAGCCGCCCTGTGTTGGCAGGAAGCCTGCTTGTGCGGAGCAGGTCTGTCAGGTCCTATGCTGCCGCAGTGGGCTGGTGGAGAGGGGGATGGGCTCCATGACTCACAGTAATCTGCAGCCGGGATGTCTGAAGTCTTGGTGTCCGTGGGTCTGCAGGTCTTTGTCCTGAGTGGTTGTAGGGTTCTGGCTTGTGTCTGAGACCAGATTGGGTGGTGGTGAGGCTAGGGTCCTAGTCACAAGCAGTCTTATTCTTCAAGATGGCGTGGTCTCTGTGCCCGCTTTGGCTGCCCCGGAGTGTCCACCCCGGAGTGTCCATGGTGGCAGCAGGGTTTCATAGTTCAAGACTGCCCGGTCTGGCAGCTCCCTGGAAGACCTGCAGGATCGTTTAGGGCTTTCTCAAAACAGACCTTTGTCATAAGTTGTTACCTAAGTTTCTATCCTTTTCTTTCTTCTTAGTGTCTGCCAGCTTTCTTTCAGAATCTATCTTAGTCTTCTAATAAAGTTAAAACATTGTTATATTTTTATATTTATGAGAACACCTTCTGCAGTTACATGTATAGGAGTATGGGGGGGGAGCGGGTGCTGAGACAATAGGAGGAGAAGGGTGGCAGGGCAGATAGTTTTGGGAATTTCATCTATATCATTCATTGGGTGTTCAAGGGTGCTGGGTACCACTGCCCTTCTTTGGATGGGAAGTTAGGTATGTACCTCCATCAGGAACCTGGGGCTTAGCAATAGGTCTCAAGCAGATAAGGGAGGTTTAAAAAAGAATAAGGTGGGATTTATGAACATTGACATTTTTCCTGGGTGCTAAAGAACAGGCAGGGCTTGGTGCTCACATAACTTAGATGAGGAATTGGGAAGAATGGCCTCTGGATGAAACAATGACATTTAGGCATTCATAGAGTTGGGCATTTTCCTGCCTGCAAAAATTTTTAGGAAAGGTCTTAGTTTAGGAAAGAAAGAAGAGACGGGGGGAGAGGAGAGAGAGAGAGAGAGAGAGAGAGAGAGAGAGAGAGAGAGATTGAAAGATGGTATGCCTAAAAATTGGAGAGGAAAGGGGGCTTTAGTAAGAGTTGGGTGTTGTATGTAGTTGGAGCCCCTTACTCAGGGACTGGCGTTCCTGTTTGGGAGGTGCTTCTTTAGCAGTAGCACCTCTTAGGTGCACTGCTTCAATGACATTACCTATCTTAGAAAAGTTTGAACTCCAAATCTTTACTTGGAAAAATTGACTCTTTTTGTGCTCTTCTTATCTTCCTGTGGTTTCTTATCTTAATGGTTTGTAATGTAATTTTGGAAAATGTCATTGTTTCCACTCTGCCATGGAAACATAAAGAAAAAGATTTTCTCTGAGTTGTTGTTCAGATAAAGAGTGGAGGGAGAAGGGTTCCTTGGGGGAAAGTATAGGGAACAGAAAGGTGAATACAAAGCTCAGGGGTAAGAGGGTTGGTTTCTTATCACAGTTATCACTTTGCTGCTATTAAATCCCAGACAAGAGCTTTTCTCTGCCTTTGAAGGTTTTATCTGAGTGCTGTTTTCTTTCAGCATTAGTTTTCAACTGGGGTAGGGGAGACCTGTGTAGTTTGGAAGAGTTCCATGTGTGATGCTGATATTCTGTTCCCCTGCCTCTTCCTTCATACATTACTGTGGAGGACCGCATCATGGATTCTCCACCAACTACAGAATAATGTTTCAACTCATGCATCAAACATTCATGAACTAGACCATAACTCATTTCCACCTAAGTAAACCCATTACTGTGACCAGGTCAGAGTTTTCTGACCCTCAGGGAACCTTATTCTCTTTAGCCCCATGGCTTAGCACTAATGTGCTTTTCTCTTCTCCATACCTACCTACCAAAGGTTTTCCCATTCTTCAAAATCCCAATCAGGCCCTTCCTTTTTCATGGAGCCTTTCATAAATTCTGTAGCCACACTGATTGGACCTTGTTTCTGAATGGGAGTTAAGTGGGGCCAGCAGTAAGGAGAGGAGGCCATGAATACAGAAAAATAAACATTATTTATATGGAAAACTGCTGATAACTTCCTATATTTGAATTAATCTAATAACATCAATGCTTTGGACACAAATTCTCAGTGGTATAATCACCCACCCCTCCAATGGCTCCTGAAATCTCCTCTGTCTTCCCACCACCATTTTTGAAGTTTCTTTATGAAGGAAATGTGCAAATTGGCCATGTGGCTACCACAGGCAACAACTTATTTATCACTACAAACTTGAAAGTGATTGTTGGTCCCAACAACCTTGGAAAAGTTCATTTCAAAAACTGTTATGGACTATATCTATAGTAATTATACTACACTACAGATTTGGCTTTCCATTACTTCCATGGCATTGATAAGTATTGTAGAAAATACTGCATGTCCTAAGGCACCTTGTCTTAGATGTCTCAGTATGGTGCAATATGGTACATCTCCAAGGCATCATTTCAATCATTAACATCACTGGATGCTACAAAATTTCTTTGAGGGTGTTTCATCTTAAAGGGTGTTTGCTGGTTTCTGGTCTGAAAAAGCTGCATTTAATACCAGTCTTTACAGGTACATGCATCATGATATCCACTACTCAAATTGATAATCATTGGGCCTGGTTGTGAAGAATAATGCAGAAAGGATATTCAAGTAGAATCTGCAGACGTTTTGTGATTATTTCTGGTGTTATGTTCTTCATCTTTTATAACCTGATGACCATTTATAAAAGATACTGGGAGTCACAGGAAATTGCCAAGATCCAACTGGAATTGTCGGGGTGTTTCATTAACAAGGATCAAATTGATACCCCAGAAAAAAAAAAAAAAGAAGAAGAAACTGACAGACACCACCTCAGGATGATCTTAAATTAAACCTGGATGCCTTTGGGCCTTTTTAAAATATCTTGAGCATTTTTAAATAGAAATAAATTTGGGCTTCACACACACACACACACACACACACACACACACACACACACAAAGTTCTTTGACTTTACAACTATATTTTGAATGACTTACCATACCATGATTCATACAACAATTTTTGAGCATATCACATAGTCAGTGCTTGGAACTATTTTTTGCAGACATAGATAAACAAGGCACCATCTCTGCTCTTTGCTCAAATGATATCATAATCAGTATTCAAATAGTTGTATATTTCACTGCTTAGATATAAATATAATTTCCCCTACCATTCCCCTATTGGATATTTAGGTTGTTTCCAGTGTTTTCACTTGCATAAAGACACTATAGGCCACCGGCCGGTCCCCTACCTGCGCCCGCTTCCTCCCGCCGCAGCCCGTCGCCCGCGGCCTCCGGCGAAGTTTGGTCGCAGCTCCTGAACGTCCCGAGCTCCCTCCTGAGCGGCAGCGGCGGGACCATGGAGAAGGGCCCGGTGCGAGCGCCGGCCAAGCCGCGGGACTCGGGGTGCAGCAATGGGTGCCTGGAGGGGGAGCCGCGGCGCGGGCCGACCAGCAGACCGGCCGAGAAGTCGCCGCGTCCGGAGACCAAGAGCGCCCAGCCGACGGACGGCTGGAAGGGCGACCGGCCCCGCAGCGAGGAGGATAACGAGCTGAACCTCCCCAACCTGGCCGCCGCCTACTCGTCCATCCTGAGCTCGCTGGGCGAAGACCCCCAGCGGCAGGGGCTGCTCAAGACGCCGTGGAGGGCGGCCACGGCCATGCAGTTCTTCACCAAGGGCTACCAGGAGACCATCTCAGATGTTCTAAACGATGCTATATTCGATGAAGATCACGATGAAATGGTGATTGTGAAGGACATAGATATGTTTTCCATGTGTGAACATCATCTAGTTCCATTTATTGGAAAGGTCCACATCGGTTACCTTCCCAACAAACAAGTCCTTGGCCTCAGCAAACTTGCAAGGATTGTAGAAATCTATAGTAGAAGATTACAAGTTCAAGAGCGCCTTACGAAACAGATTGCCGTAGCAATCACAGAAGCCTTGCGACCTGCTGGAGTCGGGGTCGTGGTTGAAGCAACACACATGTGTATGGTAATGCGAGGGGTACAGAAAATGAACAGCAAGACTGTGACCAGCACGATGTTGGGTGTGTTCCGGGAAGATCCAAAGACGCGGGAGGAGTTCCTCACGCTCATCAGGAGCTGAACTTTCAGTGTACGCCGTGTGCTCTGCAGATCATGCCTCTAGCCGCATTGGTTGTCTGGTCTTAATTGTTTGTACAATTCCCTTCTCAATTGTGGAACTTACTCCTTGTCACTAATTGTGTTTAGTAATTATTTATTGCGAGTCAAATAAAGTTAATTTTAATATAGGGGTGGGCCCGCTTTTAAAATTCATGTATCGGGAATTAGTTCCTGGAGTTGTTTACGAGTGTGTTCTCATGTCAACATACAGGGATTTAGACATTTAACTCTCTGTGCCTTGATGAGAATATCACACCATTTGGAGTGTAGATACCTTTGCCTTTATTTAAAAGCCATTATTTTATGAGATTTAGTACTGACACTGCAAATAACTAGTCCTCTACACTCTGCCTTTTGAAGTTTCTTGGGAGCTTACTTTGTGTGTTTCTTGCGGATCCCTCAAAACTTTTCGTTATCTTCTCAATAGTTTTCCTAAGTATTCCATGAAGTTTTGAGTGTTCATCACTTTCAGGTCCACAGAAGCACAGCTTCCGTGAACATGAAAGAGTGCAGAATGAACTAATTGTGGACGGCATCGTGAGCTGCGTCCAGTGTCTAACGACCTCTGTAGTGGTGGTGTCTGTGAAAATGCACCGTAATCTTCTGGCATCGCTGGAAAATACTGGAAGCCCCATTCTGGTTTCCCCGGTGGTCCATGAAGGTCTTGTCTTCAGTGTAACTGTTCAAGTGGTCCAGGTCTTTTAGTCCAGGAAGCTGTGGCCTTATTGATGATTATCTTAAAGTCTCCTCTACTGGGGCAGTGTTGGGCCAAAACAATAAAATAACCCAACTCCCCTGCAAAAACACAAACACAATTAATTATTCTTGAAGAAGCCTCTTATTTGGCTGACGCAGTGTTCCCATTACCTTAAGAAGAATTAACCACAGTGATCGCTTTAACTTGGGTAGTCCTAGCTCTCCCACTGTGATGCACTTTGTTTGGCTTCTGATGAGACAAAATGGAAGAGATATTTAAAAAAATTCCCACTTCCATTTCCTATAATCTTCTATACTTGGAGTTTCTAAAGTACAGTGGTGGTTGATTTTTAGTTCCTTTAAAAATTGAAGCTAATAAAAACATTATCCTGTTTAATATTTAGATACTTAGAAGTAGAATTAAGTACTCAAACTCATGTTTGGTATTTTCAAGTAAAATCAGGTGTGGCTTGGAGGACCAAAGAAATTGTTAGCTATAAATTTATCTTCCTGAGATCCATTGTATTCCTCTGTAAATGACTCTTTGCTCTAACGTCCCCTAGAAGTGTTCTCATTAAGGTCTAATGTATCCACAGGCTGCCATCTTATTGGTAAATGCAAAGTAATTACCTTGTTTTACTCTGGTCTGTAGTGCTTTAAAATTACCTTTTCATATCCATGACTTTGAGTCCATTTTGGGGACTTTTAACACTGTTCAATGAAATTGTCTGAATTTTATGTATGTGTGTGTATATTCCTGAAGTTAATTCTATTTAAATTATTAAAGTGTTATAACTTTAAAAAAAAAAAAAAAAAAAAAGACACTATAGTGAACTCATATACTTGTATGTTATTTTCTACAGCTCATTTTTCTTGTCTCTCCCCCCCCCCAACCCCCCACTGCTTGGCTCCATGAGTACAAGCAAGCTATTCAGAATTTCTTTAGGTCCACACTTGCTTAAAAAACCAAACCAAACCCTATAGCTTCATAAATTCATAAATACAGTGGTTGATCAGTAAAAATTGCCAACTTCACTGATTGATAAGGAGTTATCACACTTAAACAGCCATCTCATTACAAGTCTTCTGAATGTTCTAGTATTTTGAAAATATGCCAGGCTTATTTCAGGAAGTCAAACTTGATACTAATGGGCTAAACCAGGACAATGAGTGGAAAGGACGAGAAATAGCTGAGTAGGTGGAAAGAGTCAGAATGAGAGGATGAAGTAGACAAAGGGCAACGGTTAACAGCAATTAGTAAATATCAAAAGCAAATAAGGATAAGACATGCTTAATGATTGTGCTAGAGGTAGGGTGGTCAAAGCGAAAGTAAAGGATCCAATTATTCCTCAAGGGCTGCTTGGTCAAGTTAACTGGAAAATATGACAACAGTTTGCTCTATGAACTAAATCATAAAGACAAAGTTCAAAGATGAAAGCTGTGTTTAAAGTTCCCAACAGTTGCGTGGCCAGCAGAGGATGAGTGATCAAACGAATCACCTTGGGCAGTTGATTAATTTTACTTGTCAAAACCTTTAGCTGGTGAACTTTATTTAACAATGAGGCAGTCACCTTTAGAAGCTGCTTTTCCAAAATCAAATCAACCCTAGGTGGCCACTTATTAACTCGAGCAATACTTAACTCTTCTCATAGTTGCAAGACAAAATTCATGGAAAATGAATGAAAGCTTATTCCATAGTTTATCAGTCCAATAGCCCATGGTTCTGGAATATGTGAAAAACCCCAGACTTTTGTTCTAGTTTTTAAAACATCAAGAGATCATACTGGAGTGGTTAGACATATCTATTTGTCTAATCTCATTTCAGAATTTCTTGGAGCCATCAGAAATATCCAACTTCTTTACATATTAAAAACAGTATGTATATTTTTAACTTATAAACATATTAAATGATTGTTTTTTACAAACTTCAAAAAAACAGGATCACCCCACTATAATCAATCCAGTTATCTGGGAGCCATTTCTGAGTGTTTCCTTCTTGTATTTTAATACATTTTTAAAACAGAGTTGAGAGAATACAACATGTAACATATAAGATCTACTTTCATTCTAAAGTCATTTGAATTTTCCAACAAAGAGCATCCAGATATTATGAAAACAATGATTTGAACCAAATAGTCTTTGATAACATCAGGCCAGTAACTTCCTGTTTGTCTAATTTGTCTAGGCACTAATTTACCACTTTCCTTTCTCATCCTGTTTATTAAGCCTTGAATATCCTTGACTCCTTTTTTCCCTACCAACTATCCTCCTCCTTGACTATGCCTATCTATATTGACTTATTTTGTTTCCTATTATTACTAAGTTTAAGAATTCATTTATACAATGTCTTTTTTTAAAATTTTTAAATGAACATACGTCTTATCTCACTGTTTGAGGGTAAGGGACATTCATTACACAGTTTTAATTTTTATTTATTATTTATTTAAAATACTAGAGGCCCGTTGCACGATATTCGTGCAAGAATAGGCCTTCCTTCCCCTGACTTCACTCCCAGCTGCCCTGGAGCCGGCAAGTCCCCGCTCCCTGGCCGCCCGGAGCCGGCAAGTCCTTGCTTCTGTCTGGAGCACCACTCCAGTAGCTCCCTCCGCCGTCCCTCCTTCCCCTCATAGCAGGCTTCACTCCGCTCCGCACCTGTATATGCAAATTAGCCTCCATCTTTGTTGGGTTAATTTGCATACTCATTCTGATTGGCTGTGGGTGTAGCAGAGTGATGGTTATTTGCATGTTTCTCTTTTATTAGGTAAGATGACTGGGTTATTTATTTATTTATTTTAAAGAATAGTTTATTGATTTTTTTTGAGAGAGGAAGGAAGAAGGAGAGAAAGAAACATCAATGTGAGAGCTAATCATGTATTGGCTGCCTCCTGCAGTCCCCCTCCTGGGGATTGAACCCACAATCCGGGCATATGCTCCTACTGGGAATCAAACTGGCAACATTTTGGTGCATGGAATGATGTCCAACCAACTGAGCCACACTGACCAGGGTTCATTACATAGTTTTTATACCTGCTCTAGTAAGTAGCAAGCAGCCAGGCACAAAATGGGTGCTGAAGAAATATCTAGGGTTAATGCCGTAAGAGTTTTAGCACAGAGTGGCATGGGAACCATAGTGGAACCATCCAGACCTATGAAGAGAAAAAAACCCCACAAACTATAGCTGCACCATCTAATATGGTAGCCACTAACCATTTGTGGTTATTGAGCACCTGAAATGTGGCTATTATGAATGAAGACGTGCTGTAAATGTAAAATACACACTGGATTTTGAAAACTTAGTATACAAAAAAAAAAAAAAAGAATAAAAGTATATAAACATTTTAAAAGTTGATTACTTATTGAAATGATATTTTGGGTATATCGAATTAAATAAAATATGTTATTAAAATGAATTTAATCTGTTAAACTTTTTACCTTTTTTAATATGCTATTAGAAAATGTAAAATTATATATGTGGCTTGATATATGTATATATGACAGTGCTGACCTATATGGCAATAAAATGTAATGTTTGAGGTCATCCTTTCTACAGGGCAGAAATTTATGTTTCTACCAGGTAAAATTAGTTTGCATTTCAATTGGTAGCAATTATTTGCACTTCTGACAGTTTTCTACAACTTAACGGCTACCTTTATAGAGTTGTAAAATAGCCTAATGGTGGAATGACAAAGGTGCATGTACCCTTATTGAATTAGATAATCCTGGAAGATTCCATTGGAAAATACCCAGCACTCTACTGGAAAGACATTCAGTAATCTTTTTTGTTTAAATTCTCACCCAAGGATCTGTTCATTGATTTGAGGGGAAGGTAGAAAGAGAGAGAGAGAAACATCAATGTGAGAGAGGATATCAATAGTTTGGGTCCTATACTTGGGTACACTGGAACAACACTCCAACCAATTGAGCCACACTGGCCAGGGTGACATTCAGTAATCTTTGCCCCCTTACAAGTTTTTGACAATTTTTCCTAAGAGCATCTTTGTATATTCTTTTGTTACTGTCCTAAGAGATAGTAATAGGATAACTTTTGCTTTTCTAGTTAATATGGGCAAACTATATTTGCAAAATGCACACCTAAGCTGGAAACCAATGCACTAAGAATTATAAAGTTCCCAATAATAAGGTAAAATGTTGGGAGAAATGCAAGTACTTTAAGAAAATATCGAATAGCCCAGCTGGCGTGGCTCTGTGGTTGAGTGTAGACCTATGAACCAGGAGGTCAAGGTTTGATTCCTGGTTGGGGCACATGCTCAGGTTGCAGGTTCGATCCCCAGAAGGGGGTGTGCAGGAGGCAGCTGATCAATGATTCTCTCTCATCATTGATGTTTCTTTCTCTCCCTCTCTCTTGCTCTCTGGAATCAATAAACATATATTTAAAAAAATATAGAATGGAATCAAACATATTTGGAATAATTAAAAATACCAGGATTAAGTAATTGCATTTGATCATGATGCCTTAGCTTATCACACTGCTGTTGATACAATCATAATGGAATGAAAATCAACTTTTTTACTGTTTAATTAGATGGGTGCAAAACTTGGCTGTTGTTTGAATTGATCTAGTATAACTTTTCATCCTCTATTTTTAATTAATCAAAGTGTTATTTCTTTTAAAGGAAATGAATTCTCTTATCTATAATAATAAAAGCTCAGTATGCTAATTAGACCACCACACGTCCTTCCGGATGCAGCTGAGGTGATGGGGTCGAGGCAGAGGCAGTTAGGGGCAATTAGACAGGCAGGCAGAGTGGTTAGGGGCGATCAGGTAGCCAGGCAGGCGAGTGGTTAGGAGCCAGTGGTTCCAGATTGCGAGAGGGTGCAGGCCAGGCTGAGGGACCCTGTCCCCATGCACAAATTTCATGCACTGGTCCTCTAGTTGTTTAAATAAAAAGACTTGGGAGACAGGCTTGGAAAAAACCATGAAGCGCTCTTTTTGCCATTCTGTGTCTGTCCACTTTGCTATGGAGATTGATAAAAATGAATTGGTGGTTGTTTTCTGTGAAATAGAAACCACACCAATGAAGTGGGTAAAAAAATTGAATTTTTGACATTGTCATTTCTAACACTTTAAAAATATATGTAAGAAAAGAAGTTTATTATTATTTTATTATTTAAAAATTTTTTAAAAATTTATTTTAGAGAGAGAGGAAGGGAGAGGGCAAAAAAGAGAAACTCATTGATCTGAGAAACATCAATTGGTTGCATGGGATAATGCCCAACCAACTGAGTCACACTGGCCAGGGCAGGGAGTTTATGTTAATTATCAATTTTAACATCTGCCTTAATTAAAAAAGAATTAAAATGGCTGAAAAGGGATTACAATGATAATTTCTGTTTCAAATATTTTTAAAACATCCAACATTTTTATTTTTTAAAAATAAAGGATATTTTCCCCATTGATTTTCAGAGAGCAAGGAAGGGTAGAGACACAGAGAGAAATACATGGATGTGAGAGAGACACATTGATTGACTCCTGCACACTCCCGGACCAGGGCCAGGAATCAAGCCTGTAACCGAGGTATGTGCCCTTGACCAGAATCGAACCCTTGACCCTTTAGTCCACGGGGCTGATGCTCTATACACTGAGCCAATCCAGCTAGGGCAATTATTATTTTTTAAACAGAAAATTAGTAGTATTAACAATCATTATTATTATTGCAGTATTTCACTCTTATACTCAGAAATATGTATTTGTACATCTTTGAAGGAATTTGTATTTACATCCTTTGCCCATGTTTTAATTGGCATATTTGTCTTTTTCTTATTGAATTGCAAGAATTCTTTACATAGTATTCTGGATACCACCAGTCCCTTATTAGATGAAGGATTTGTAGAAAATACTCTCCTGTTCTGTGAGTTGTTTTTTCACTTTCTTGATGGAAACATTTGCAGCATGAAAGTTTTTAATTTTGATGAAGTCCAATTTATCTATTTTTTCTTTTGTCACATGTGCTTTTGGTGTCAGATCTGTTGCCTAATTAATTAGCTTTTAATGCCTCCTAAGGCCATAGAAGAGGCTGAGTAGGCACTTGCAATGATGTAACTGTGTGTGTATATGTTTTTAGAGTAGACTTTATTTTTTAGAGCAGTTTTAGGTTTACAGCAAAACTGAGTGGAAAGAACAGAGATTTTTCATATACCTCCTGCTCCCACAATATCAACATGCCCCACCAGAGTGGTACATTTGTTACAATAAATGAATCTGCATTGACAAATCATTATCACCCAAAGTTTATAGTTTATATTAGTTTGCTCTTGGTGTTGTTCATTCTATGGGTTTGGACGAATGTATAATGACACATATCCATCATTATAGTACCGTGTAGAGTATTTTCACTGCCTTAAACATCCTCTATGCTCCACCTATTCATCCCTGTCCTTTGCCCCCCAAATCTGGAAACCATTGATCTTTTAACTATCTCCACAGTTTTGCCTTTTCTAGAATGTTATATTGTTGGAATCATATAGTATGTTGCCTTTTCAGATTGGTTTCTTTCACTTAGTAATGTGCATTAAAGTTCCTCTATGTCTTTTCATAACAGCTCATTTCTTTTTAGCACTAAATAATATTCCATTGTCTGGATGTACCACAGTTTATTAATTTACTTACTGAAGAACATCTTGGTTGCTTCTAAGTTTTGGCAACTATGAATAAGACTTCTATAAATATCTGTGTGCAGGTTTGTGTGTAGACATAAGTTTTCAAGTACATTAAGTAGATACCAAAGAGTGCAATTTCTGGATTGTATGGAGAGTATGTCTAGTTTTGTAAGAAACTGTCAAACTGTCTTCCAAAGTGACTGTACCATCTTGCATTCCCATCAGCAATGAATGAGAGTTCCTATTGCTTCACGTCCTCATCAGCATTTGGTGTTGTAGGTGTTTTGGAAATTGGCCTTTCTAATAAGTATGTGGTGGTACTTCATTGTTATTTTAATTTGCATTTTCCTGATCACAAATGATGTGGAGCATCTTTTCATATGCTTATTTGCCATCTGTATATCTTCTTTGGTAAGGTGTCTATTCAGATTTCTTTGCGTAATTTTTAATTGTGTTGTTAGAAATAAGGCGATAAGGCGAGCCCCCCAAGTCAGGAGTTCTGGTAGAATACAAAACATACTCGGGAGCCAGGCAGCAAGGCAAACATCTTTACTTCTAAGTAGAAGGGTGCACATACATGGTCTGGAAGCGTGTGCACACCAAGCAGGAGGGCTGCTTGGGTTTATAATCCCTTATGCACATGACCTGTTCTCACTCTTGATTGGAGCTCAGGCACACAGTCTTTCGTGATTGGCTAATTCAAAAGGAGGGGTTGGCCTTTGCTGTTTCAAGATGGTGGCCCCCAGGGGAGCTGCAAGCCATGTGGCCAACATGGCAGCTGCCAAGTCACGCAGTCCAAAATGGCGGCTGTCTAAACTGTTCTTTGACAGAAAAGATGACTTGTTTATTCTCACAGTTATTCATTTTAAGGAGTTCTTTGTATATTTAGAATATCAGTGCTTTATCAGATAAATCTTTGCAACTATTTTCACCAAGTCTATTCTTATTCTCTTTACATGTTTGTGTTTTGCTGAATAGTCACTTCACATTTATTTATTGAGCATCTACTATGATCCAGGTTCTCCACAAGATTAAGACATAATCTTATCTTAGCATAATGGAGGAGAAAGATGAGTAAACAGGTGATTAGAATGTCCTTCTAAGGTAAGCAGTCTCAGGTTCCTTGGAAGAGGAAGCTGAGACATACTGGTAAAGAAGAAAAAGGATTTAACAGCAGGCAAAGGTGGACATGGCCTGCCTGGTGCAGAGAATTGTACATCACTCTGATATAAATAAGTTATTGTCAATATGATCGTTAGTTATTATTGTTATGGTAGCAATTTGTCTAAATCAGAAGTAGGCAAACTATGGCTATGGGCCAAATCTGACTTGCCATATGCTTTTATAAATAAAGTTTTATTGGAACACACTCCTGCCCATTCATGTACAGATAGTCTATGGCCACTTTTGTGCTACAATGGCAGACTATTTGTAATAGGCAGTCTGGCCCAGAAAGCCTCAAATATTTACTATCAGGCCTTGTATAGAAAACATTTGTTGACTGTGCTCTAGGCAACAATTGACGGGAAAATGCTCAAACCAAGTCCTTTTTTTTTTTTTTTAAAAACATTACTAATTTAGGTGCACCTGCCAACTATTTATATGTCTGCAAGTAATTTTGTCTGTTTTTTAAAAAATTTCCTTGATCTCTGCTTTTTAAATTTCAGTTAATTAATTTTATCCAATAGTTTGCATAATTGACTTAAACCACAAATGATAATAAATAACCTGCTCAACCCCTGAAAATAAATTTAAGTATTTGCTTTTTTCTTTTAATGTTTTGCAGTGTTTTTCTTAGTTTCTGTTTCTCTATTTTTAAAATTACAAACAAATTCATGTTCATTTCAGGAAAATCAGATATCATGGACTAGCAAAAGAAGAACATTAACCTATAATCCCACATAGTTTCTTGGGGGAAAAAACCTTTTTAGAGTTTTAGTATGTAACCTTTGAGGTTCTTTTTCGTGCATATTTTGTTATAATTTTTTGCATAAATGAAACCATGCTATGCTACCACTAAGTATTTTTAACAGGCATACGCTTTCCTCAGTCTTTTGATATATTCATGATTCAGGTGGTCTACTAATGAAAGATGCCAAGGGAGTGTACCCACACATTCGAATCCTTTCAGGGATAGAGAAAACACTACAAGAAGTGAATTGGTTGGCTGCCCCACAAAACTGTTGAGTGGTCAGGTATTATGAAGCTGTCTTTGGCTTTCTGAATATTCCTTAGATAAGAGCAGAAACAAAAGCTAGGACTTTGTATCAGTTATCTCTTGCCCCAATAGTGCTGCATGACAAACAGGCACAAAGCCTTGGTTTTAGACAACAATATGACCTATAGCTCATACGCCTGGGCTGGTTAACTGGGTGGCTCTTCTGCTCTTGGCTGTCACTGTCACGTGAATACATTTTTGTTGTTTAAAGCCATCAAGTTTGTGGTACTTTGCTATAGCGGTCCTAGAAAATGAGTCTACTTTCAAAGTTGGTTCTGGAGCTGTAACCGGACAATCAATGGGTCCGGGCTGCCTGTCACTACTTGAGCCAATTAAGCAGAGACCGGGTTGAATCATGTATGAGCATTTATTCCAATACTGCCAGTAGTACTGGAGAGCAGCAGGTCATCCACAAACATCTGCTCTGCACCCCACAATGAGTCAGCTGTTTATATTGGGCAGAAGGACAAAGATTCCATGGGGAAGTAGCCAAAGAGTATGCCAAATGGGCAGTTAACAGGTAAGCAGAGGGCTGGGGATCTTCAAAGGGCTTAGTGACATGCAAAAGGGCTGGGGTCTTCAAAGGGCTGGCGATTCTGGTTTTTGTTCATCTTTCCATGGTAACAGGCAGCTCCAAATGGGGAGAATGGGTTGCATTTCCAGGTGAGCTCCCAGGTCCCGTGTGTGTAACTGCCAATCAGTTTAGAATGTGCCTTCTTCAATCAAAACAAAACAATCACGGTTAACAGAGCATGATTAATATTTCTTACAGTTATAGTTGGTTTCCAATATTCTATGTCTGCCCCTATCAGAGCCACCTAAAGAAATCAGCCTCATTGTTTAGAGATATCCTCTCTTGAAGCCTTTGTCAGTGATAAACACTGACCAAGTTACAGACTGGTTTCCAACAAGGAGTCCTCAAATGGCTTTAAGAAGTTGGGATGAGAGTATTGTGTTCACGCAGTGTCTGGTTTTAAGGTCATAGGCAGAAACACCAAGACCAGCACGTGTTTTCGTGTCTCCTGAGTTAAAATGGCTGTAACATTCTGTCTGTGTAGTGACATTTTACACGTTTGCTTTCAAAGGCAGAACGGGAACAGATGCGATTGCTAATAAAAACCTAGGGTGTTTTTATTCGTTCTTGTGGGTTAACAAATTAATTCACTTTTATGGACATATGCTGATGATTTGCCTTTCCAAGGGGAAGTTGGTAAATTGTTCAGGGTGAACAAATTTCTTTAACATGAAAGGTTACAGGTTGATATTAGACACTCTGAAACTGTCAACCAGCACACTGTGTCTCTGCATTTGCATCTATTGCCTCCAGAACATATGAATGTTTAAAGAATGTTAAAAAAATTTATAATTCAGCCCCTTGGAAGTCATTTTCATAGGAAGTGGAAATAAAGCTTGTACCTGTGTTTCCCAAGGGACTCATGTAATGCAATTTGTATAAAATAATCATAGGGAGTGAAAAGAAAGAGTAGATCTTTGCATTAAAATAAAATCAGCCCAGAAATCATTCTTTTCAGGGTCTGCCTTTCAGAACCCCATTTAGTTTTTTAAATAGACTCCTTTTTCCGACTTGCTTTAATGAGCCACTCTCATCTCAGTGATTATTCCTGACATTAACTGCTCGTGCAATTAACTGGGGCTGTTCTTTTCTCTTTGAGGACTGTGTGCATCTAATATGCATTTGTAAAGTGTTCCCTTGACTTGGGGAGAGTAGCTGTGGATAAGCAGTTGGGATGATGCCCGGATAATTTACGGTTTGTGATGGAGAACCCAGTCACTTACTCTTAGCAAAGTTGTGAATGGTTATTGGCACATGCTAAGTCTGCCTCCTTTTCTTTCCCTGATTAAGACTCAGGGAGTTACTAGCGAGGCTGGTATTTCTGTCTCATGGAATGAAAAAGGAAATCTGATAAGCTTCTCTAGGGACTGAGGGAGAACTCCATATGTCGCCACTGCAGGTGACTGCTCTTTTGGCAAGGTGTTAAGAAATAGGGAAACGACTCTGATAAAGGATTGAATTTCTTTAAAAAAAAATATATTTTATTGATTTTTTACAGAGAGGAAGGGAGAGGGATAGAGAGTTAGAAACATCGATGAGAGAGAAACATCAATCAGCTGCCTCCTGCACACTCCCCACTTGGTATGTGCCCGCAACCAAGGCACATGCCCTTGACCGGAATCGAACCTGGGACCCTTGAGTCTGCAGGCCGATGCTCTATCCACTGAGCCAAACTGGTTAGGGCAAGGATTGAATTTCTTGAGATGAGATTTTAGATATCAAGATGGGAGACATTTCCCCCCCTTGGAATGGCTGTACCTGGGCTTAAGTCTGGCCCAGAAAGTAGAGAAGGCAGAAAGCTGGGATAGATCAGTGAGACTGTAGCAGAGAAAAAATGCTGCCTACCAAAGGTTCTGCTCCCCTTTGTAGCTTAGAGCTATTGTTGGGGTTATATTTCCCAGATTGCTTTGCATCACGGTGGAGCCACGCAACATTTTATTGTCATTGTGAATGGAAAGGATGTGTGCTGCTTTTGGTTGGATGTGATTGAGAAGCAGGTGTACTTTCTTCTCCCTCACTCTACTCACCTGCTGGTCATCTTCTGAGAACTCTGCGACCCTGGGAAGGTGAAGCCAGGAGATGGAAGGAACCTATTTCAGAATCACCACATGGAAGGAAACTGACCAGGGCTATTTTGAGAGCCAGAAGTGAAGTTTGATTGATCAAAGTCACTGCTTTGTTTTACCTCCTTAGCTCTTATTAGTACCTAACATTCTATGCATTGCTGTTTGTTTCTCCTTCACTAGTATGGAAGTCCCATGAGGGCAGAGATTTTCATCTGTCTTGCTGCTATATCTTCAGGATCTAGAACATTGCCTGGTACATAGTAAGTGTTTGATAATGTATGTTGACGGAATGAATATGGGAATAAATGCAAAGAATGTAGTTGCAATAGAATAGATTTTAGAGATCTCTATCCTGGTTTTACCATATATCATGATCAGAGAATTTATTCAAGATTCTCTCTCTGTGTGTGTGTGTATGTGTGTGTGTATGTGTAAAAATGAGATGCTACCCCAGAGTTTAGAATCACTTATTCAGAATTACATTTGTAAAAATCTGCATTAGTTATCTATTGCTATGCATCAAATTACCTCAACATTTAGTAACTTAAAACAACAAAAATTTGTCATCACATAGTTCCTGAGGGTCAGGAATATGGGAGTAGTTTGGCCAGTGGTTCTGGTTCAAGGTTTCTCATGAGGTTGTAGTCCAGCTGTCAGCTGGGACTGTAGTCGTCTGAAGACTTGACTGAGGTTGGAGGATTTGCTTCCAAGATGGCGCACTCACTTGGCTCTTGTTAGGAGGTCTTAGATACTCATGGCTATTGGTCAGAGGCCTCCCTCAGTTCCTGACCACACGGACCTTTCCAAAGGTCAGCTTATGATAGCTGGCTTCCCCAAGAGCAAGTGATCCAAGAGAGGGCTAGACTTCTGCACATTCTATATAGATAACCTGTATTTTTCTGGTAGCTTACATTGCCACTTATGTGCCCTTATCAATGAAGAAGGCACTAGCTTAAATCAGCATAACAAACCTTACTCTTCTTCACTGTACTTTTCCTGGTTACTTCCTCATAACTGGCCAACCTCACACCCTCGTTTCTTTTGTCTTTAGATGAAGATGGAATTTAAGCCTAAATTCTAAGCCACCTCAGTGAGTTACTTATTTCCCCCTGGATATATCCCATGTATACATGAGGTATAGATGCTAATACATTTTTGTTTGTTTTTCTCTTGTTAATTTGTCTTCAGTTATAGGGGCCCCAGTTGAGATATTGAAAGGGTAGAGAAAAATCATTTCTCCCTCCCTTACACTGTCTAAAAGTGGGATGGAACTGGATTTTTATTTATTTATTTGTTTATTTATTTATTTATTTTTACCCACCCCACTCCCTGGAACTGGATTTTAAACCCAAAATGATGTAGGGGCTCTCGCCCTGTGTAGCCCACCTAAGTTCACTCTTTTCTTTTTTCTTTTTTTTTTTTAAAATTTCTTTATTGATTAAGGTATCACATATTTGTCCTCATCCCCCCATCCCCATCCCACACCCCTCCCCACACATGCCCCCACACCCCTGTTGCCCTTAACCGCTGGTTAGGCTCATATGTTTGCACACAAGTCCTTTGGTTGATCTCTCCCCTTTACCCCCACCCTTCTCTACCCTCCCTCTGAGGCCCGACAGTCTGATCCATGCCTCCTTGTTTCTGGGTCTGTTCTTGTTTATCAGTCTATGTTGTTCATTATTTCCCCTAGATGAGTGAAATCATGTGCTATTAGAAATACACTTATAAGAACCGAAAATGAGACAAGCAATAATGGTTATGGTGACAGGCAAATGAATCAGTCTGTAGTGAGTTTCTTTCTGGGCCAACAGTTCTTTTGAGACCCAATTTCAATGTCCAACAGTTCCTTATGTGTACATGTCAGCACTGACATTACAGTTCTGGATGGTGGACAATTCACTCTTTTCTTAGCTGCATTCTGCCCCTTCTAGTGAGCAAATAATAAAACACTGTTTTGAGTCTTTTATTTACTTATTTACTTATTTATTTAATATACTTCTTATTGTTGATAGTATTACAGATATCTCCCATCCCCCCCCCGTTTAACCCTCCTCTTTCCAGCCCTTACTCACTGCCCCCTGCCCCCCCACGTCTTCACTACCCTATTGCCCGTGTCTATAGGCTATGCATATAAGTTCTTTGGTTTATCTCTTCTTGTTTTGAGTCTTATCCATTATTTTTTTTGTGCTTCTGCTTTCCTCAGGAACTCCCAAAAGGAAATGAATGAGTGGCCAGACAGGATTATGGCATTCAAAAGCCCCTGACCCAAATACCATAAATTCCAGCTTTTAAATCCCACCCTCTTTCTTTAAAAAAATATGGTTTCATATTTCAGAGAGGAAGGGAGAGGGAGAGATAGAAACATCAATGATGAGAGAGAATCATTGATAGACTGCCTCCAGCACACCCTACACTGGGGATCGAGCCTGCAACCCGGGCATGTTGAACTGTGACCTTCTGGTTCATAGGTCGATGCTCAACCACTGAGCCTCGCCGACCAGGCCCATCCTCTTTCCATTGTACTATCAAGGAGCAATTTAAAGCAAAGACTGGGCAAGTAGGAGGAGTTGGGAAATGCAGCAATGGCCAAATGCCATTTGGGGGATATTTTTAGTTACCTAAATAAACTGTATTTCCATAGCGTCTACAGAGCTTATGGTTTGTGTGCAGTAAATAAAGTGATGGAAATGCCACGAAGGAGCCCAGCCAGATGACTCCATTTGTGTGCATTCGCTTCAGAGGAGTCCCTGAAACAGCAGACGGGCTCCATGGGATTCAGTGAAGACATACAAACTGCTCCCCAACTCCATTTCTTCTCTCCTATTTAGTTATTTCATGCAGTCTCACCACCCCACAGCAAGTATCCTGTGGGGTGTTAATTATCAGGAGAAATAGCACTGTGATCAAGTGAGTTTTGGATTGCTACTTGAGCAGAGGTCAATGGGGTTCTTTTGCATAGGACGTCTTAGCCCTACTGAAACAGTAATGTGTGTTATCAGGGTGGTTTGTTAAGTAGAGTTTTCCAAACTTATTTGAACACAAAAATTTTTATATGAAAAAGAGCTGCTAGTATCTATGCCCACTTTCGATCTCTTGTCTCTCAGCTCAAATCCACTCTTTGTTGCCCTGATTGTGATACTGGAACGTTTCGCCATTGCCAGCTGCCACAAGGTTAAGCTTTATCGGTGGAGGGTGCTGGGGAGACTGGAGAAGGAAGGGGCTTCTCTTCCTGGTTTTGGTGCGCTCTGCTTCTTCTTGCTCCTGTGGTACTGGGCTTGCTTATGAGACAGTGAGTGGAGCTCACCCCACCAGTTTCCCGGCACCACTTCAGGCAGCTTCATGGCAAGTTTTGCAGGTGCCCCAGCTGTGGTGGGTTCATAGATAACCCTCTCCATAGATGCCCCTGCTGGCTTCCCTTTGAGTTCAGAAGCACCCCTGTGAGTTGGCACCCTTGCAGCTTTCTGGAGACTCTGGCCAGGGCCCTTGACAGCTACTCAGCAAATTCAACAGCACCTCTAAGAGCAGATTTCTGACCAATTTCATCAGCACCCCTCAGTGGACAGTTTCCTTCCTATCATCTGCTGCCCCCCCAGCTTGCTATCCCTGGCCCATAGCTCCTGGCCATGCCTTTTGGTTTGTTTCAGAGACCACGTCTGGCCCATGGCAACCTGGCAAACTCCTCAGTCAATGAATGGCCCACAGCCACACCCTCTCCAGTGAGAGCTGAATTCCAGCCTTGGGGAGCCCTCTCCCTCCACCTTATTCCAAGTTTGGGTATTTTTCTCTTAGACCTAGGGTTTCCTTTCTCCCTCCCTCCCTCCCTCCCTCCCTCCCTCCCTCCCTCCCTCCCTTCCTCCTTCCCTCCCTCCCTTTTTAAATTTGAGTTATAATTTACATACCATAAGATTCATCTTTTTCATAATTTACAATTCAGTGGTTTTCAGTATATTTACAAAGTTATGCAACTATCATTACTACAATCTAATCCAGAAGATTTCATCACCTGGGAAAGAAATTCTATACCCATTAGCAGTCGCTCCCCATTTCCCCCCTCACCACCCCAGCTCCTGATAGCCACTAATATGCTTTTTACATCTGTATATCTACATTTTCTGGATATTTCATATAATCATATGTCTGTGGTCTTTTGGATCAAGCTTCTTCCATTTAGCATAATCAAGGTGGGCAAAAATAGGTTTACAGTTGTATCCACTTTTTAAAAATATGTTTATTGATTTTAGAGAGAGAGGAAGGGGTGGAGAGAGAGAGAGAGAGAGAGAGAGAGAGAGAGAGAGAGATCAATGTGAGAGAGAAACATTAATCGGTTGTCTCCCATATGTACTCTGACTGGGGATGGAACCCAAAACCTAGCTATGTACCCTGACCGGTAATCAAACTCAGAACCTTTGATTTATGGGAGGATACTCCAACCAACTGAACCATCCAGCCATGGCTACAGTTGCATACACTTTTGAATATAACAATTAATAAACAATAATACAAGAATAAACTCTGATGGGTGAAAAAGGTGAAGGGATTAAGCAAAAAACCCCACAAAACAACCCATAGACACAGTCAACAGTATGGTGATTATTAGAGGGAAAGGGGGGTTGGGGAGGTAGATGAGGGTGAAAGGGGGATAAATGGTGATGGAAGGAGACTTACTTGGGAGACTATATTTACCAAAATACACAATACAATATACAGGTGATATATTATAGGATTGTACACCTGAAACCTATGTGATTTTATTAACCAATGTCACCCCAATAAATTCAATTTTAAAAAAAGAATAAATTCTGTGTTTCACAATTTGGTTTACAGTTGTGAGTATGCGAAACACAGTTCATTCTTGTATTATTATTTATTTATTTGTTATTGTATTCAAGAGTGGATAAACTGTAAACCTACTTTTGCCTCAGTCTGCATTTTCATGGTTCATATTGTATCATGTATCAGACTTTCATTGCTTTTTATGGGTGAATAATAATATTCGATTGCTTGGAAATGCCATATTTTCTTTATCCATGCATCAGTTGTTGGGCATTTGGATTGTTTTCATTGTTTGACTATTGTGAATAATAATGCAATGTATACTCATGTTGCAATTTTTTGTGTGAACATATGCTTTCATTTTTCTTAGGTATAAATCTAGGAGTGGAATTGCTACGTCATATGATGACCGTGTTTAATTTTGGATTTTACCAACAGAGAATATTAGGCCACTAATTGCCTTATTAAAATATTTAACCCAGCCTTATTTTAATTAGCAAGTGGCCTCGGTACATTTAAAACATAATCTACAGTATTATTGTGAAGTATATATAATGTGGGCTTTAGAGCAAGTCCGATGAGTATCAAATCACCCTGAGAATCTTTATCTGAGATGTGGGCACTCTGAGAGGGGAAAAAAAAACCCGCTTCATCTCCCTGCTCAGAGGTGATGGGCTGGGTTCAAACCCCCTCTCTACGATTATTAGCTGGGACATGGGACATTGTGATGGGTGAAAAATAAGGTCTGATCTCCCCTGCTCAGGGATGGAATCAGAACAGTTCTTTTTCTGTGACTTAATGTGCTAAACTGTGTTAGACTACATGTGAAAATGGGGTCTCCTGGTTAATGAAACATTCTGGCTGAGAGAAATATACCACAAATCCACCATGGCTAGATTGTTTTTGAAAGCAATTAGATCGTGAAAACCACATTCAACACTGAAAGCACAGCAGCATTTTGCGATGGTTTGAAGTAGATTTCCAGAAATTAGCAATGATATAGACTGTCACAATGTGAGGGGCCAGGAAGCAGGACTAGAATAAAAGGTTGAGTAGCTCTGAAGATCATTTAGCCTTTGTAAATTCTCAGCAATTTTCTTTTCCTCAATCAAAGGATTTTCTAGTGGTGAAAGCATACAGTAAATGCATTAAAATGCTTGCTCAGATTTTCCTATTCCGGTTAATGATTTTATTTTCTTCAGAGGCTTATTGACTGAAACGAAAGTGATTTTCATGCAGGAGGCATGATTACACACTTAATTTCTGAGGACTGCCAGCAGCCCAGCTCAGTGCTGTGTCCTCTGAACCCACACGCTATTAGAACCAGAGCAAGTGTGTGATTGAAGCAGGCACATGCACTGATGCTGTTTCTCTAGCTGTGGCAATTTCTAGGATTTATTAACGGCCCATGGAACACAAGTCTGTAAGAAAGCCCGCTTTAACTCTGTAGGTGAAAGAGAAAAATATCACTAATTTTAATTTGCCTGGGGTGGAAGTGCATGTGTAATAATTACACATAATTATAAATGCTCAGGCAGATCGTGCTGAATGATATCAGAGATTCAGATTACTGTGCAATATGGGAACAATCTAGGGAAAGTCAGGTAGGGTGGATATTCTTACAATTGTCTTTTCAAATATATATATTTTTTATTATTACTAGGGGCCCAGTGCACGAATTCGTGCACCTTGAAAGGAACTGTGGGCCGTGAGGCTGCGGTAGGCAGAGAGGCAGGTCTTGGCCCATCCTCCATGCCCCACCAGCCCCTCCCACTGTGGCCTCCAGTCCCCTGTCTGCCGGCAGCCCTGCTCCCGTTGCCACGGCTCCCACGCGCTGATGGCGCCGGCTCTGCTTGCACCCGCTGATGGCGCAGAGCAATTTGGGCCAGCGCCAGCAGTGGGTGTGAGCATGGCTGGTGCTGTCAGTGGGTGTGAGCTGTGGCTGCTGCCTCAATCGCCCCTCAGGAGCAGGGAGAAGTGGAGAATCCCTCAGGGGCAATTGGGGCCAGCAGCTGCCACTCACACCCCCTGAGCGATTGGGGATGGCACTGGGCGCCAGCAGCAGGTGTGAGTGGTGGCTCTGGCACCAGCAGCAGGTGTGAGCAGGGCTTTAGTCAGCTGTGGGTGCAAGAGGTGGCTGTCGGCCCCAATCGCCCCTCAGGAGCAGGGAGAGGTGGAGAAGCCCTGAGGGGTGATCAGGGCAGGCAGCCGTCGCTCGCATCCACTGACTGCGCTGAAAGATGGGGGACACAGGTGGGAGCACCAGGCAGGACCGCAGTGGGCAGGAGCAAAGAATTTTCAGTAACCGCCAGAGGCTGCACCTGAGGACAGGGACCGTGGGCCGCCTTGGTCTGGCGCCCCACTCACCTGCCCCACCATTCCACCACAGCCGATGCCCACCATGTTTTGCACTCTGCTGCCTGTGGCCGATGCCTGCCATGTTTCACAGTGCCCCCTAGTGGTTAGTTCACATAATAGTGACCGGTTGTTCGGTCTATTTGCATATTAGGGTTTTATATATATAGATGTGGAACATCCGAGAGACGCTTCCATTTTAATTCAGTCTGACCCCAAACAGACTTTGGTTGGTTGGCTTGTTCAAGCATAGAAAGGCAGACTCATGATTCTAATCTTTCGTTGAAAAAGTTATGGTTACAAGTTTACTCTGCTCGATATCATAGACCCAACAGGGTCATGAAAGTAAATCGAAATTTTGTACAAATTATAAAGTAGTAGTTCTCAACCTTCTAATGCCGTGACCCTTTAATACAGTTCCTCATGTTGTGGTGACCCCCCACCATAAAATTATTTTTGTTGCTACTTCATAACTGTAATTTTGCTACTGTTATGAATTGTAATGTAAATATCTGTGTTTTCCGATGGTCTTAGGCGACCCTGCTAGCGGTTCTCAACCTGTGGGTCGCGAGGAAATGTCCTTTTTTCAGAGAATAATTTTGAAGTGCATAGGAATGAAGGAACGTGATGTCTGGGGTTTGTGTTAAAGTTCTTCGGAGAAAGAAAACTAGAGGAAAAGAAGGGAAGGAAGGAGAGAGAAAGTGAATATGGCAAAAGCGCTGTAACTGTTGAGTCTGGTCATGGAGGGGGGATTCCTCCCGCTGTTCTGCTTTTGCACATTTGGGGAATTGCATGTGGTGGAGAGGTGTTAGGGCCATGCCATGGAAGCTCAGGCCATTTTTTTTTTTTTAAGTGGGAGTTTGAGAGGGAGCTGTGAGAATCCCAGCAACTCTCATTTCCACACAGTCAGTATATAGCATTGGTTATCCTATATAATAAAGAGGGAATATGCAAATTGACCCTAACTCCACCACAAAGAAGGCGGCGCCCACAGTGGAGGCAGGGTTTCCATAACACAAGATGGCTGTGCCACCGCATAGGCCAGGTTCCCGTAAAGAGCCTTAACAAGCAATCAGCAAGACCTGAGGCTGCGCCCCCGTGGGGTTTGACAGGGGACCTCATGGCCGATGCCTGCCATGTTCCGCACGTGCCCCCTAGTGGTTAGTGCACATCATAGTGACCGGTTGTTCGGTCTATTTGCATATTAGGGTTTTATATATATAGATGTGGGACATCCGAGAGACGCTTCCATTTTAATTCAGTCTGACCCCAAACAGACTTTGGTTGGTTGGCACCAAGCCAGGGGACCTCAGGTCTTATCCCCCACCCGGCAGGGCTTGAAGGGGACTGCAGGCCACACCCCCACCTGGCGGAGCTGGCCCAGGCTGGGAGACCTCAGGCCACACCCCCAGATCCGGGCCAGAGCTGGGGGACCTCAGGCCATGCCCCCGATATGGCAGGGTTTGATGGAAGACCTCAGGACGCGCCCCACACCCCAGCCCAGGCTGGGGGACCTCAGGCCATGTCCCGACCCCGGCGCTGAGCCAGGAGACCTGATGCTGTGTCCCCCCATCCGGCGGGGCTTGACAAAGGTGGGACAGCCGGGTCTGGATCTAGCCCAATGGGAGGGGGAGCTGGCTGGGTCTGGGTCTCGCACAATTTTGAGGCTCACGTGGGTGGGCGGGGACTTGACTCTGGGTTCCGTGGTGTGCCACAGACTCTGACAGGAGGAATATTTTCATATACATTTTACTAATTTTCTTTCATCTCTGATACTTCTATTATAAGAAAGGGCAAATAGCAATGTTAAAATATTTCCTCTAATTAATCCCCTTTTAATGGGCACAAACTTCGTGCACCAGGACACGAGTTTACTCAATAATAATTAAAATCCAGATTCAGTAAGACAGGTGGAAAGTGGTTTCTTTGGAATTTTTTTAATGAAAGTTCCTTAACCAATCGATGAGCCCAATTTGCTCATAGCAGCCTATGGCCACTTTCTGCCAAGATGACGTTTGCCATGGTCATGAGTCCTTGGATCTATTTCATAGTTACTTCACCCCCATAAACTGCTCATCGTGGATTTGCAAAGCTATGCAACCGTGAATTTCACACTTGCGAGACTTGGGGGTTCATTTGGCTGTTGGGGGGCAGCTGGAAAGAGATGGTAAACAGCCCACTCAACAACATCAGGCATGCAGCCAGAACTGCCAGATACACGGTGCTGCCAATCTCCTGCCGCTCTGGACTGAACGGGATGTGTAAGGATGGTGGGAAGTGTATGCCCTCTTCATTCTTCACCGCATGGTAGTTACAGAGCACGGCGATGAAGATAAATGAACCAGCAACGATGCTCAGGATTCTGGAAATGAGGAACAGATTGTAGGTGGTGTCCTTCTGAAGCTGTCCCGAGTACACTCTCCGCAGGCCCATGACCATGAGCCATTTCCCGAGGAGACCGAGGAGGCTGGCGGCCAGCAGCAGGTTCTGAGAGATGCGGATATCCATTGGCAGGTAGGTGTCAGTGTAGGTGTAGCGGTGACAGGCTATGGGTCTGGTCTGGGGGCTGTTGGGCTGGTAAGTGCAGACCTTCCACATCCCTACATAGGCCAGCCCCCAGGATGGCTCGGGGCTGCTCTCCATGTACCATACTCGCCAATTAGCCTGGCCCATGCAAACCATGGTCAAGAGCCATCCCAGGATGTTGATGGCTAAACTCGCTGCCTGGCAATTGGCCTTGTCGAACAAGGCCATGGCTCTGTATCCAGGGGATCTGCAAACCAATAGAGAGCGACATGAGGGTGGGACCCATGGGCTGGAACTGCCCCCCGGGGGTGAGTGGTGCTATATTGGAGAGGGAAATGCCATAATTGAGAATGGAGACACTTGACCCTCATGCTCTGCTGGCGAAGGGTCCTTGGGCAAGATTTACTGAAAGCCTTAAAGTACACAGACTTTCACCCTGCAGGAGAGTTAAGTGGTTAGAGCGTCTTCCCAACAGGCCCAGGTTGCAGAGCTCAATCCCTGGTCAGGGCACATACAAGAATCAACCAATGAATGCATCAGTCAGTGGAACACCACATCGATGTTTCTCTCTCTCCCTCTCTCTCTGTCTCTAAAGTCAATCAAAATATGCACAAACTTTCAAACCGGCAGTTCCACTTCTGGACATTTGTTGAAAGACTCAATTAATACCTTAATCAATAAAGTAATTTAAAAAAAGACTCAATTAAGATTGGCTACAGCCCAGCAGGCGTGGTTGAGCGTCGACCTAAGAACTAAGAAGTCAGGGTTCGATTCCTGATCAGGGCACATGCCCCTGCTGTACACTTGATCCCCAGTGTAGGGCATGCAGGAGGCAGCCAATCCATGATTATCTCTCATCACTGATGTTTCTCTTCATCTCACTCTAAAATCAAGAAAAACACATTTTTTACAAGACAAATCTTATATGAAAGGAAGGACGGAAGCAAAGAAGGAAGGAAGGAAGGAAGGAATGAAGGGAAAGAAAGAAAGAAAGAAAGAAAGAAAGAAAGAAAGAAAGAAAGAAGAAAGAAAGAAGAAAAGAAAGGAAGAAAGCAGTGATGGAAGGAAGGAAGGAATAAATGAAGGATGGATGGAAGGAAGGAAGGGGGGATGGAAGAAAGGATGGAAAAAAGAAAGGAATGATGGATGAATGGATGAAAGGAAGGAAGGAATGATGAATAGAAGAAAGGAAGGAAGCAAGGATGGACAGGAAGGAAGGGAGGGAGGGAGGAAGGAAGGGAAAGAAAGAATTGAAGGAAGGAAGACTGGATGGAAGGAAGGAATAAAGAAAGGAAGGATGGATAGAAGGAAGCAAGGGAGGAAGGAATGAAGAATGGAAGGAAGGAAGGAAGGAAGAAAGGAAGGAAGGGAGGGAGGGAGGGAAGGAGGAAGGAAGGAAGGAAGGAGAGAAAGATGGAAGGATGAAAGGAAGGTTAGAGAGGTGGCAGGAAGGAAGAATGGAAGAAGTAAGAAAGGAAGGTAGGAAGTATGAAAGGAAGAAAGGAAAAATTGATGGATAAATGGCA